>NW_015547652.1:193102-194951 GCF_001515605.1 Sinocyclocheilus anshuiensis
GCAAACACACCCAGAACACACAGGAAGTGCAGATGAAAGAATAAAAACTGTAAAAAGTCACTTACTCGAAATCAGTGACCAGATCAGAGTCAAAACTGACCCTGCCAGCCATGATTGGTGCTGTGCTCACGGACGCTCGCGAGGAAACTCTGACCCGATCCTCATCATCCTGCTGCTAAACTCCACAGACAGAAGGAATGTCAGCGATCTGAGCTCTTATCGTGTTCAAACCTGTCTGAGATCACAGACACACACGCTTTATGGAGATCTGAAGGTGTGTCAGAATAGCAAGAGGAAGAAACAACTCTTTATCAGCCTTGATAACACAACCAGAGATCCCTGTATTAAAACTTTCATTTTGATACTATTTTCTGGTGAAGGAAATTAATAAATGAAGAAGAACCTTTCAGAAAAAATACTGACAAAATCAAAAGTTTGAGCCGGGGAGAGTTTCTGAAATTTGGTTGATTTGACACGGAGTGACCCAATTCTGTGTTGGATCAGGAAATTAGTACTGGACACATTTACATGCAAGACAGAACTTAGTTACATGTAACGGCGTTACGTAATTTAATTACAAAATAAATGTAACTGTAATCAATACTTGAATCAAAACGCGATATGGACTATTGTCTGTGAATATTAAGCCGCAAAAAGACAATATATGAATCCTGCACGCTCTGCATGTCTAGGGAAATCAGGCGCGGACTGGCCATCGGGAGAACCGGGTCTAACATTTGGTAATATTTCTATTAAAAATCGCGATTTCTCGATTCCTAAAAAATAAAATCATGGCAAAACATTAAACACACTGACCGATGGTGCGGCTGGGCATGGAGGACAGGACTCGGAGCGTGTCAGATGACCAGCGTTCTCCAATCAGATGATCCGTCTGCTGCGGCGCATCGCTGTCAGACCGCTGGTACACCGGAGCCTCCAGACACTCGACGTCATCTGAAACACAAAACAGCTCTGTCAGATTCCTGTCTGATGTCACTTCCTGTCTAAGTGGGCGGTTCCTGGTCAGAATGAGCTGCGGTGTGATCTGACCTCTGCTCTCCTCCTCCAGGTCAAACGGGGTCATCTCTATGACATCATGAAGGTCGTGACACTGTTCCTGGATCAGCTGACTGAATGAATCATGAACCCCATCCTCATCTGCTGGACTCCTGATGCACGAAAACACAGAAATGCTCAGCAAGGCTGCGTTTATTTGATCAAAAATACTGTAAAAATTTTTAAATATTTTTACAACGTAAAACAGCTGTTTTCTATTTGAATATCTGTTCAAGTGTAATGTATTTCTGTGATGCGCAGCTGTATTTTCAGCATCATTACTCCAGTCTTCAGTGTCACATGATCTTCAGAAATCATTCTAATATGCTGATTTGCTGCTCAAGAAACATTTCTGATTATTATCAATGTTGAAAACAGTTGTGCTGCACAATATTTTTGTGGAAACCGTGATGCATTTTATTTTTCAGGATTCACAGATTAATAGAAAGTTCAAAAGTTAAATCGAAATACTTGTAACAATTTACTTGAAGCCTTTATGTATAATGCATTATAAAGCTATTCATAACACACATTGCAATGCATTTGCAATTGCAATCTTTTCATAATTGTAACCAAATTTAAAATGCATTATAATATTTTCAGATTCCTTGTTGGCTGCCATGTGTTTTAATGCATTATACATTTACAGTGTAACAATGAAGTGTTATAATGTATTATTACAGTGGTTATGATTACTCATAAGATCGTACAATGAGTTATAAATTGCATTATCAGGCAAATTATAATTTGTTTAAATGCATTATATATATATATATATATATATATTTATATA
>NW_015547652.1:196074-198459 GCF_001515605.1 Sinocyclocheilus anshuiensis
ATTTCTGATTATTATCAATGTTGAAAACAGTTGTGCTGCACAATATTTTTGTGGAAACCGTGATGCATTTTATTTTTCAGGATTCACAGATTAATAGAAAGTTCAAAAGTTAAATCGAAATACTTGTAACAATTTACTTGAAGCCTTTATGTATAATGCATTATAAAGCTATTCATAACACACATTGCAATGCATTTGCAATTGCAATCTTTTCATAATTGTAACCAAATTTAAAATGCATTATAATATTTTCAGATTCCTTGTTGGCTGCCATGTGTTTTAATGCATTATACATTTACAGTGTAACAATGAAGTGTTATAATGTATTATTACAGTGGTTATGATTACTCATAAGATCGTACAATGAGTTATAAATTGCATTATCAGGCAAATTATAATTTGTTTAAATGCATTATATATATATATATATATATATATTTATATATCAAATTTGATCATCTTAATTCAAGTGAGGAAGGGATTTTGGAAGTCTGACAGTGTTGAGCACTACTGTAAGGTTAACCCTGCATGGTGTAAAATGTTTGAAAATGATTAACAGTTGCAAATATTCATTAGAAATTTAGAAAAGTAATCAAAAAGTAATCAAAAGTAATCAGTTACATTACTTTAATAAAGTAATTGAAAAAGTTACACTACTATTACATTTTAAATAGGGTAACTTGTAATCTGTAACCTATTACATTTCCAAAGTAACCTTCCCAACACTGGCTGGTTCATCATGGAGTCAGTTTGACTGAAAGCTGGCAGAGATTCACCACACAACAGCTACAGACCGGACTGAATTAAATTAAAAACATATTTGCGTCGGCAACTTTAATCATGATTTTAACGCAAACCATCTGATTCAAAACCACATGAACACTAGCCTACAGCAAAACCGGCTGCTGGCCCTTTAAAACTGCACACAAACACACACACACACACGATGAATAAATTATCTTAACAAAGAGACTTTATCAAACAACACCAATCACACTCATGAGAACAGGCAGAGAATGATTGAAAATGCTTTATTTCTTAATAAAAGACACTTGTGTAATGATTTACAAACACAAACGGCTGGAAACACTGAACTTCTCGAAGGAAACGAGAAGCAGAGTGTGTGTGTGTGTGTACGGGGTGCACTCACACACTCACTCACACACTCTCACACTCTCACACACACTCTCACACACACACACTGATTCGTCATCTCAATCATCTGTTTAAACACTTTATCAACAACAAACTCCAGCAACCACGCTTCATCAGATTCTCCTGATGACTTTCTATTCTTTCTGTTTTTAAACTCCAGTTCAATTCAGTTTCATTTCATTCATCTTTTGTAACGCTGACACTGTTACTGAACTTAATAATGACGATATGATCTTCTGCAGAGCTGCTTTACAGCTGAAACTGAAGTCGGTCATAATTGACGAATTTTGCATTATTAACAGAGTTATTTTAATGTTTGAAGCTGATCTGTATTGCATAAAGCCCTATAGAAATAAACGTGACTACAGCAAACAGGATGCAGAACTGCAGACCACTTCATTTCCCAGAATGCTGTTGCCTGCTGAATTTCCCTGAATTGTAATTCAGTAAACTCCATTTTATTGTGCAGCATTTAACACACACATCTCAGTCTCATCTTTAAGGTGTCTTTTAGATCTGTATGCTCATGTCCTCCTGATAGTTCACCAAAACACACGTTTCGCAGATGTAAACAACTTCTCTTTACCTTCTAGGAAAACTGACAATAAATATACTAATGACAGCATCATCATCATCATCAGATGTACTAATCACATAAGACTAGGTATCGTTCAACAATTTTCATTATCGATACAGACACCTTGACTTCGATACCGGTTCTCGAACGATACATTTTTCGATACCAATTTTATGAAATCAATTTTAACAAGATTACATTATCTAAAAAAAAAAAAAAAAAACCTTTGGTTTTATTTTTCAGCTTGTTGATGTTTATACAGACTCAAAGACTCTGAGTCACTGCACAAAGGAACAAAATGTAACCAACAGAATAAATAATTGCAAATAGTTTTAATAAAGCTCAAATAGTCTTCAGTTTACACATCTGTTAGGCTACATTTACACTAGTGCGTGTTCGTTTTAAAACGCATAGCTCAGACAGAATCATGATTTCTATTTATTTTCCACTGATTTACTGATAAGCATTAGCAGCTTCCAGCACTGTCTGCTTGTGTTCTCTCTTCCATGATCACTGCTCTGACTCAGAGGTAATAACATATTTAATTTCAGCAACATTACATGGCCAAAACACACATTAGACGGCAATCGGAAGTTATTACAAACACTCGATGGTGGTTTAAAGTGAGTTTTGAGTAGAGGTCGACCGATGTA
>NW_015547652.1:199043-212333 GCF_001515605.1 Sinocyclocheilus anshuiensis
GGTCATGTAACATTAGTATGAACGGACATCTGCATATGATCGGAACGCCACGCAGCTCCCGCGCTACTCTCCATTGGAAATGAATGACTAAATGTCCGGTCTGTCGCTTGTCGGAGATAGTGAAAGCCGGCTTGAAACACAGTAGAAACGCCAGCATGACGAGAATAGTTTTCATTTTAGAACATAAACGCACCAGTGTAAATGTAGCCTTACATCTAAGGGGGCTGGGACGCATTCACACTACAGCCTCACGTGTGCGCCACATCTCTGAGTGTAACCGGTGTAAACTAGTAGGTGTGTTCGACTTGACGCGGACCGACTGTGCAGACCGAGAGAGAGAGCAGACTGATCCGTGCGCTTTCGAATCGCTCTCGCGGATGTCAAATACTGATCGATCTGTTGTCTGCTGCAGGCTTATTGGGTCACTGACGCTGATGAGATTAACCCCTTAGGTATCGAAATTTGGTACCGAACGACGAGACGTTTTTCGATACTCGATGGTATCGAGGCAATTCGGTCGGTGCCTAAAAAGTATCGAACTCGATACCCAGCCCTACATAAGACTGTTACTCACTTCCATCAACTCCGTTCACAGACTGTTATAATGCGTTTCTCCAGTTATTAACATCATAAATATAATAAGGTTTTTATATTTACATTTTTCTCAAGTAAACATTACATTATTTACAGGTCAAAAATTATTTTTCAAAGTTGTAAATAAAACAAAGACTACTTATTATCATTACATTACTAGCCAGTGCTTTTTTTTTTTTTTACTATTATTTATATACTATCACAGTTTTTATCAATATTACCTTTTATTTTTATATTTTTTATTTTAATTGAATTTTTAGTCATTTTGTTAAGTATCATTGTCATTTTAGGTATATTAGGTCTATTTAGGTTTAATTAATTTTTATTTCAGTTTTATTTATTTATTTGCAGTTAGTAATTTTCACCTAATATTCATATTTTATTTTAGCTTTATTTCAACTAACAAAAATGTTTTTTTTTTTTTTTTTTAGTTAACGATAAATAACTAAAACGCTAAAAATATTTTTTTTCTGGATTCCATTTTAATTGTTAAATTTAAATTTAGTCATCAAAAATGCATGTCTAATTCATTTAGAAAATAAGAACATTTTAAATTGTTTTTTTTTTTTTTTACAATAATAGAGCCCAATAAAATGTTGTTTCTTTTCAGAATTTCGGTTTTCTATTTTATTTTTCCTGGATTTATGATTTAAAACATTTACCATCAAAAATGGTGGTAATCCAAAAAAACTATTTAATTCATCTTTTAAAATGTAATCAAATCCTCATACAGTAAATTCTATTCGTGTATGCACACTACGCATCCAGATGAAGATCATGGCTTTGATTCTGAATTCAAGTCGCTTTGGATAAAGCATCAGCCAAACACATGAATGTAAATGCAAGACAGCTGTTGAACTGTATTTGACATCCTGATTATGAGTGTGGGAGTGTTGTGAAGGGATACGACCCTCTAGGGGACTAAAATGCAATTTGAAACGTGTCCAAAGGAGGGGATTTATACAAGACGCGGTCATTGTGTGAGAACAGCAAACAAAGAAACAGAGCTCAGATTACACTGGCACATCTGGAACTAGAGCAAAAGTGAAGAACCGGCCGATCCTGTACAGTCATGTTACACCGAAACATCTCTGAGAGTTCTGTCCAGTTCACAACCATCTGGAGCACACAGCGGGTGAAAGAGCAGAGAGGAAAATCTCCAAAAATACCCTGAGAAACAATTCACCTTCAAAGACAATCAGAGACACAACGGGCTTGCTGTGTTTCGTGTCACAGCGCATGACAAATGACATAATATATGACAGAATTCATTCAAAATAAAACACAATAGCACCCTTTCACATTTCAGATGAATTGCATTCTGATGTCATTCCCCTAAATATCAGATGAAAATGAACTGCTGTTTCTAAACTCCCTACAAATACTTGATACGGACGGAGTCTGGTACACAAACACCAGTTTTTGAGACACAGCCAATAAATAGATCAGTATGCACTAAAGCAAAAGAAAACATGCAAAAAGTACCATGGTTTTACCACGTTTTAGTCATGTGCCATGTACACTGACAATATCATGGCAAATATCAGATTCTCATTCAAACTCTGTGACAAATATTACTTCTGGCTGTTTCAAAACCTAGTGAGCTCCCTACCTAGACATCACTTCTGTGCATCATAGAATCCAAAGTACCTCAGATACGGATGGAGTCTGATATCCAAACGCAGGTTTTGAAACACAGCCAATAAAATCACTCAGTTTGGGTTGAAGACGCTAACAAAACAGAAGCAAAAAGTACCATTGTTTTACCATGTTTTGGACAAGTACCATGGAAACACCATGCTTTTGTAAAGGTTCAATGACATTACCATGGCAAATCCTCATTCAAATTCACTACAAATCTGAAATCTGTGACAAATAAAGCTTTGAACGTTCTGGCTGTTTCAAAGCCTAGTATGCTCCCTACATAGGCAATATGTCTGTGCATCATAGAAATGCAAAAGAGAAGCAAAAAGTACCATGTTTTTGTTTGTTTTGGTCAAATCTGCAACAAACTGAACAGTAACCAAACTACATGGTTGTTTCAAACCTAGTGAGCTCCCTACCTAGGCATCAAAAATCCTCTATAGTAACCCAATATACCTCAGATATCCAAAATCCAGGTTTTAAAGGGATAGTTCACCCAAAAATGAAAGCTTGATGTTTATCTGCTTCAGCCAATTATTCAGACAGTTTGGGTTCAAGACGGTGACAAAATAGAAGCGAAAAATAAAATGTTTTGGACAAGTACCATGGAAATATCATGTTTGTTTTTGAAAGGTACAAAGACAACACCATAGTATTTTTAAGTATCTCATAAATAACGTTACCATGGTAAGTTATATGAATGTGATGCTAATTCAGTACGGTATACATAAGTACTATAGGGTCGGATACAATCACCGTTTCATATTTGTTCTCCAGGTTTAAAATGTCTAGTGTTTGATTATTCAGTTCCCTGTAAACACTAAACATGTGACAAACGTGATTTTGACGCGAAACTGAGGAGATTTTATTGTTTGTAACACCTGCCGAAGTTCAAACGCGCCTGGTTGATTCGCTCATGTTCTTATATCAGCTTTATCACTTCAAAACTCTATTAATCTCTGATTGTCATAAATAAATCACGTAAATAATCTGTAACTCACCGCTGAGCTCGGTGGATCACCGTACAAACACTCCGACAAACTTCTGACTGACTACCGACAACAATCTGAATCAGTTCCGCGAATCGGTTCGTTCGGTCCGACAATTCAACCGACTCTCACTCCTTCAACAGCGCTGTTCGCGAATTGGTTCAAACGAATCATCAAAAAGAACAGGTTCAAATCGTTTGGAACGTTAACTAGGACTGAGTCACTTTAGTTTCCGTAGGGGGGGTTAGATGATTTATCACCTCATGAAACACGCTAAATACTTTCTATGGTATTTTTATGTTCACATAAGCGTTAAATAAGTATTGTGTCAGCAGGGGATAAAATTAGCGTGAACAGCAATTAACTAAATTACACACAAACGTTTGAACGACCTCAGTAATTAAAAAATGGTATGAGCCGATGCGTTGAACCTTTGGCTTCAGTAAAACACACCAAAAAAAACAATCAGAGGGCATTTAAAAGTGTTCCCACACAAATCAAAGACTTAAATGTGACCCTGGAGCACAAAACCAGTCATAAGGGTCAATTTTTCGAAATTTCATTATAAATAAGCTTTGCATTGATGTATGGTTTGTTAGGATAGGACAATATTTGAAAATCTGGAATCTGAGGGTGCAAAAAAATCTAAATATTGAGAAAATCATCTTTAAAGTTGTCCAAATGAAGTTCTTAGCCATGCATATTACTAATCAAACATTAAGTTTTGATATATTTACAGTAGGACATTTACTAAATATCTTCATGGAACATGATCTTTACTTAATATCCTAATGATTTTTGGCATAAAAGAGAAATGTATAATTTTGACCCATACAATGTATTGTTGGCTATTGCTACAAATATACCCCAGCAACTTAACACTGCTTTTGTGCTGCAGGAACACATATGTGTTCTCACACTTCCTACTGCATAACAATGAAGGTTTAAGCTACAGCTACCCTTTCAGCTGTGATTATAAAACAGAGCTACCTGCTGGCAGCTTCAGTTCAGATTCAGTTCAGAATCAGAAAGAATTCAGTCCCTGTTGCGATGCTTTTGTGTGGTCAGTGTTATTATTGTTCATCGATGCTGATGGAGGAAGTTGATTCTCAGCATGACAGAAGGAGGATGTGCGTGAAACAGCTCTTCTACAGAATGCGGTTTAGTTTATGTTGCTCAAGATTGTTTGTGTGACATGAGATTCTTTAGTAATAACGTGATGCAGCTTTTCCATAAATGCGTAGACAATAAAATCAACCACAATCATGCAACATAATAGCACTTAAGAGCTCACGACTGCAAAAATAATGCATGTTTATTAGTTTAGCTACATTAAGAGACTGGAAGGATCCCACACTGAAAAACATGATGCTCTTGCTTAGAATTTCCTTCTTGTTTTCCAGTACAAAATTCTAAACATTAATAAAAAAATCAAGATATGTTTAAGTCAAAATAAATTTAGATGATATAAGTGCATTTATAACATTTGATCATGGATTCGATTCCCAGGGAATGAACTGATCCAAGACTTTACATTCACTGCTATTTGAAATTTAACATTAAAAGCATCTGCCAACTAAATATATTTGAACTAAATATACATTTTATAGCTTGGCTAGAAATTGCTTTTTGTAGTCATAATCACTATAAAATTATTTTTTCAAAATGCTTATAATCATGGATGACTGAAAAAGTCATTTAAATGTGTTGGTCAGCATGTGTGGGAACCAATCAAACTCAGTTTGAACAGAAGAAAGCTACAAATCAATCAATCAATCAATAAATGAACAAATGCATACACTGGGATTTTGGAGGGGGTTTAAATTGAGAAATCTGTCATTTAAAAATTTCAATTGATTATACCAATATTTATTGTCTTGTTAAATAGCAATAAAATGATTAGAAATCAAATAAAATGTAACGAGCATAAATAAAAAATAAAAATAAAAAAAAATCAATCAATCAAAATATAAACTGGATTTTTTTTGAGTGGGTTTAAATTGTGGCTATTGTGGCTATTTTTTATAGTTGATTATACCAATATTTATTGTCTTGTTAAATAGCAATAAAATGATTAGAAATCAAATAAAATGTAACGAGCCTAAATAAAAAAAAAATCAATAAAAAAAATCAATCAATCAAAATATAAACTGGATTTTTTTTGAGTGGGTTTAAATTGTGGCTATTTTTACATATTTTTATACATTTATTATTTATTGTCTTGATAAAATAAGATTCTAATAAAAAGATTAGAAGTAAAATAAAATGTAACTGAAGCCAAAATTAAAACACTAAAATAAAATAAGTAAATAAAAATAATAAATGAGTGGGTGTGAATTGAGAGAGCATTTTTTCATTGAATATACTATTTATTAAAGTACAATCAAATCTAATGTAACTCAAACTTGAATTAAAATGCAAAAATAAAATCAATTAAAAGAAAAGAAAGAAAGAAACTGGAATTTTTGAGTGGGTTTAAATTGAGACAATGTAAAACAATAAAAAGTTATTGCACAAAAAAAATTGAGACAATCTGTATTTTTTATTTTTCATTAAATGTACCATTAAATGTACCATTATGTATTGTCTTCTTAATAAAAACAAAAAAGACTGGAAGTTAAATAGACTCAAATCTGACTTGAATCTAAATCTAAATGATTGTTTATGATCGTGAATGTAAAGGTTGTTTCAACACAACTTTGGGTCAAATATGGACTAACCCAGCTGCTGGGTTACATTTTTTAATTACATTTTTAACCCAAAAGTTGTGTTAGTCCATATTTGACCCAAAGTTGTGTTGAAACAACCCAGCATGTTTTAGAGTGCAGCAGAGCCTCCTGAGATCCGGAAAAAAAAAGTTTTCTGAATTTAGTATTTTTTCATGTCATTACATTGTTTAGAGCATTGAAAAATAACCATTTTGAAAATGTATATTTTATTCATATCATGCTATGTCATCGGTAGAGGACACCGGGACTCAATTTTTGGAAATAAATAAGTAAATAATAATAATAAGTAAATAAATAATAAAATATAAGATTAAAATAAGCAAAAAAGATTCAAATAATTAAACAGATTAAAACAAACAAATAAATAAAAATTAGAGTGAAATAAGTAAATAAATAAAAATTAGATTAAAGTAAATAAATAAAAGGTTATAAATAAATACATCAATATAATACTGTAACAGCACAGTACTATAATAAGAGAAAACAATTAATAATGGAAACTACAGTCAATATTTGCCAAAAAATATTTTTGATATATTTATAATATTATTTTTCACAGTATAAATTGTGTCTTTATGGAAGAAACAATACAAATATTTTTTATTTATTTACATTTTTCGGATAGGGGTTCCTCAGCTCGCACTAGGATGATCATATTTGGGTTCATGGCATCTAAAAAGATTGAAAACCCCTGCTTTAGATCTTTTAAATGTTCTTCAGACTCAGAAAAAGTGCTTCTTTTAAAAACAGATCAGTGAAAGGTTCTTTGGGAAACCAAAAATGGTTCTTCTTTTGCAGAGATGCTCAAATCTTTTAATAATATGAAGGGCCAAAAATCAAACTCGATTGAGGTCTGTGGGCCAAAAGTAAATGTTGCGTTGTATCCAGCTTTGTTATTTTTAATTTTATTTTTCACATTTAATAAAATGTATCAACATAAAATTTATCAATTTTTATACTGCTTTTTACACTTTATTACAAAAATTAATTTAAAATGCTAAAACAAAAATCTAAATATGCTACAATGGCACATTTGTCCTATTTTTCCCCTGCTCTTGCAAATCAAAGGTCATCAAAGGTCAGCGTTGGGCCTGGTTTGAGCATCTCTGTTCTAATGCATCGCTGCAAAACCCCTTTATTTTTGCCAGTGTTTTAATGAATGCTGATGTTTGTTGACGCAGCGGAGAGCTGGAGTTCGGATCTGTCCAGAGACTCGTGTGAATACTATCAGACGGAGATATTTGGCCTGTTGCCGAGCTCACAGGCTCATCGGCGGCTTCACGCAGAAACCCTCGCAGATGATCAGGATCAGAGTCTGCTGGACAGAGTCTCCTGGAACCCCAGCGTCCCGCTCCGAGACCTGCCCGTCTGTCTGCAGGACAAGAGAGACATCCGGTGAGACGTCTTGAGATCATTTCATCTTCACAAACACTCCTCTTCCAATGCATATTAAATCTTCCCCATCTGTGCATGCTTTTAAGGCTAGATTGAATTCGTACATTTTTTAGTAGAGCTTTTAGAATTGATTAGAGTGCTCAGGTTTTAATTTTTAATGTTTAATTGTAGTTGTGTGACTGTATGTACTGATGCTGGAAAGCACTGGTCGACAGCAGTTGTTTTAAATGTGCGATAGAAATAGAATTTGTATTGTACGCCACAAACCACTGACGAGAACAGAGACAGAAAAGAACGCCGGCTTGTTTATAGTTTTGCTAGTTGTTCATTTTAATAATCAAACTCTACAAAGATGCAGGATGACTTAAATGGCTTTAGATTGAGACAATCTGCAATTTATTACTTTTCATTGAGTATATCATTATGTGTCAAATTGTTAATTGCCGATAAAAAGATTAGAGATAAAACTACATCTAACTCTAAAATGCAAATAAATAAAGATGTAAAATGGAATTTTTGAGTGGGATTAAATTGAGACAATCTGTAATATTTTTATACTTTTCATTGAATATCCTCCTGAGACCCAGCCTATGGAGTTTTTGTCCATCGTCATGGAAACATGATAATATTTTGTTATTATCATTTAAATCTGATTCATTTTCAAATTGATTGTCTTATACAAAGTTTGGTATAAAAAAATCTTTAAACCTAAAAATTGATTGGTGATTTTTTTTAAATCCCATTGTTTTTGCCTTTTCATGTCTATTCATGTCATTTTATTTGTTAGAAAAACTGAGTCCGGGTGTCCTCTACAGAGGATAACATATGAATAAAATAGAATTTTTCAAAAATGTTATTTTTCCATTTTTTTCTTAATGCTCTAAACAATGTCAAATTCTGGGTCTCAGTAGGATATACAGTACCTTTATGTATTGTCTTGCTAAATAAAAATAAAAAAGATTAGAAGTCAATCTCTCAAACTCAAATACAAATTAAAATGCTTAAACAAAATTAAGACAACATGCACATTTTTTTTTACTTTTCATTAAATGTAGTATAATTGTCTTGTTAAATAAATACCAATAATCAGTATTAGAAGTAAAATAAAATAAAATGTAACAAACCTAAATTTAAAAAAAAAAGAAAATACTAATAATAATCAATATATAAACTGGAACTTTTGTTTAAATTGAGAAAATCTGTCATTTTTACTTTTCATTGAATGTACCATTACGCATTGTCCTGTTAAATAAAAATACTACAAGACTAAAATAAAATAAAATCTAACTCAAATCTAAATTTAAATGCTAAAATTAAATAAATTCAAGATGTAAACTGAAATCATATTTCTTTTCCCCCTCAATAACTATTGTTTTCATCAATGAACAGACAGTTCTTGAAAATCCTAATATCACAATCTCAATCATGGATAATGTAATACTTAATACTGTTAGCTCATTTAAAAAAATGCAATTACCTTTTAATTTTTTTCTATGGCAGACAAAAACAGAATTGTGAGATTTATACTCAGAAAAAAACGATTGCGAACTATGCGAAGTGCCAAAAAAATCAGCATTTGGTGTTGAGTCTCAGCATTTCAGAGTTTTGACCAGCAGTTTGTGCCAATCAGAGAGCGGCAGCCCCTGCAGAGATGCAGCATTGGCTACTGGGACTCGTGGAGGCGGAGCCAGCAGAAAACAAGGCGGCGCTTAAAGGAGCATGTGGGCGGGGCTGTATCAGGACTGTTGCCATGGAGACACACGCTCCATAAGATCGAAGGTGACTGTAGCTATGCTTCCATCCAAAGTTACGAATTAAACTTGTGCACAAAATTGGAATATCCCATAAAACATTTGCGAATAAAGCACTGCTTCCATCCAGGGAGTTGAAGAGAACAGCATTTCAGAATTAAGGAATTTATTTGGTAAAAGTGTTTCCATCGTAGTTTATGCACATGTTTTCTTACCGGATAAGACATTTGTCCTACTTAGTTGAGCGCATAAGTTTTTTATGCGCATCTTGGCGTTGACCCAAAGTTGTGTTGAAACAACCCAGCATGTTTGAGAGTGCAGCAGAGAGTGTAAGAGTCCAGAGATGCGTCGCTCGTCTCTTCTGCCTGATATACTGCTCATCAAACATCTGAGACTTCTGAGAGCTTGTTCATGTTCTCACATTCTGATGCGACAGCCACTCGTTCATCACATGACTTCCTGCAAACTCACACACAGAAGTGCTAAAGAGAAGAGCATTGCTGCACACTCGACTCCACCCGTCCGTCTCTGTGTGTGTAAAGCCTCGACTCACTGACGCATGATGGAGAAAGAAGACGGGACGCCAGACTTCCACAGACTGACCTCAGGTAAAGAAACACGTGTGTTTATGAGATACTGAGACATGTTCCATCATCATTATACATCTGATATGACACTGAATCATTTATGCATGATGATTTAGACCTGACTTCCTCCTCCTGTGGTTGGTTTGTAGAAATACATCACAACTCTTTGGTTTTGCTCGTTTTTTTGAAAACTTAGAAATATAGTGTCTTCATAAATACTTTTTGATCAGGATTTGGTTTCTTAATGTGTCTGAGAGCATCTGCACTCTTCACAATGCTTTAAAAAAGGCTCTTCATTGGCGTTAAAGAACCTTAAACATGCATGAAAACTCTTCATTGCACAAAAGGATCTTTAGATCAGGGGTTTTCAAACTTGGGTTGGAAATGTTTGGAGAAAGTGTAAAAAATTAATTAATAAATAAAAATGAAAATACAGTGCATGCATAGTTTCTAAGTAATTCTATTTTCTGACTATATTTTTTTCTCCAAGCACATTGTGCCAATTCGAAACCACATAAATCTTAATAAGTACTATGTATTTTGTACATAAAAATATGCACACCAAAAACAAAACAAAACATATATATAGGGACAGCGAGTGGACACAAAGCCCCGCGCTAGCAGACAGCAGCTGCCGCGCGTCCCGCTCCGAGACCTGCCCGTCTGTCTGCAGGACAAGAGAGACATCCGGTGAGACGTCTTGAGATCATTTCATCTTCACAAACACTCCTCTTCCAATGCATATTAAATCTTCCCCATCTGTGCATGCTTTTAAGGCTAGATTGAATTCGTACATTTTTTAGTAGAGCTTTTAGAATTGATTAGAGTGCTCAGGTTTTAATTTTTAATGTTTAATTGTAGTTGTGTGACTGTATGTACTGATGCTGGAAAGCACTGGTCGACAGCAGTTGTTTTAAATGTGCGATAGAAATAGAATTTGTATTGTACGCCACAAACCACTGACGAGAACAGAGACAGAAAAGAACGCCGGCTTGTTTATAGTTTTGCTAGTTGTTCATTTTAATAATCAAACTCTACAAAGATGCAGGATGACTTAAATGGCTTTAGATTGAGACAATCTGCAATTTATTACTTTTCATTGAGTATATCATTATGTGTCAAATTGTTAATTGCCGATAAAAAGATTAGAGATAAAACTACATCTAACTCTAAAATGCAAATAAATAAAGATGTAAAATGGAATTTTTGAGTGGGATTAAATTGAGACAATCTGTAATATTTTTATACTTTTCATTGAATATCCTCCTGAGACCCAGCCTATGGAGTTTTTGTCCATCGTCATGGAAACATGATAATATTTTGTTATTATCATTTAAATCTGATTCATTTTCAAATTGATTGTCTTATACAAAGTTTGGTATAAAAAAATCTTTAAACCTAAAAATTGATTGGTGATTTTTTTTAAATCCCATTGTTTTTGCCTTTTCATGTCTATTCATGTCATTTTATTTGTTAGAAAAACTGAGTCCGGGTGTCCTCTACAGAGGATAACATATGAATAAAATAGAATTTTTCAAAAATGTTATTTTTCCATTTTTTTCTTAATGCTCTAAACAATGTCAAATTCTGGGTCTCAGTAGGATATACAGTACCTTTATGTATTGTCTTGCTAAATAAAAATAAAAAAGATTAGAAGTCAATCTCTCAAACTCAAATACAAATTAAAATGCTTAAACAAAATTAAGACAACATGCACATTTTTTTTTACTTTTCATTAAATGTAGTATAATTGTCTTGTTAAATAAATACCAATAATCAGTATTAGAAGTAAAATAAAATAAAATGTAACAAACCTAAATTTAAAAAAAAAAGAAAATACTAATAATAATCAATATATAAACTGGAACTTTTGTTTAAATTGAGAAAATCTGTCATTTTTACTTTTCATTGAATGTACCATTACGCATTGTCCTGTTAAATAAAAATACTACAAGACTAAAATAAAATAAAATCTAACTCAAATCTAAATTTAAATGCTAAAATTAAATAAATTCAAGATGTAAACTGAAATCATATTTCTTTTCCCCCTCAATAACTATTGTTTTCATCAATGAACAGACAGTTCTTGAAAATCCTAATATCACAATCTCAATCATGGATAATGTAATACTTAATACTGTTAGCTCATTTAAAAAAATGCAATTACCTTTTAATTTTTTTCTATGGCAGACAAAAACAGAATTGTGAGATTTATACTCAGAAAAAAACGATTGCGAACTATGCGAAGTGCCAAAAAAATCAGCATTTGGTGTTGAGTCTCAGCATTTCAGAGTTTTGACCAGCAGTTTGTGCCAATCAGAGAGCGGCAGCCCCTGCAGAGATGCAGCATTGGCTACTGGGACTCGTGGAGGCGGAGCCAGCAGAAAACAAGGCGGCGCTTAAAGGAGCATGTGGGCGGGGCTGTATCAGGACTGTTGCCATGGAGACACACGCTCCATAAGATCGAAGGTGACTGTAGCTATGCTTCCATCCAAAGTTACGAATTAAACTTGTGCACAAAATTGGAATATCCCATAAAACATTTGCGAATAAAGCACTGCTTCCATCCAGGGAGTTGAAGAGAACAGCATTTCAGAATTAAGGAATTTATTTGGTAAAAGTGTTTCCATCGTAGTTTATGCACATGTTTTCTTACCGGATAAGACATTTGTCCTACTTAGTTGAGCGCATAAGTTTTTTATGCGCATCTTGGCGTTTCCATCCAGGGTTTTTTTTATGCAATATCCCAAAATGCGCATTAAAATAGGTGGATGGTAGCTTGTCATGAGTGTGTTATATGTAGGTGAGTAGATGACGATTAATCGTATGCGGTTAATCGTATGCGATCTGCTGCACAGGTCAGTTTGGGGTCGGGGTGAAGGCGTACTTCGTGTTCCTGCGTTACCTGCTGTGTCTGAACCTGCTGTACTGCGTCATTATCGCCGGATCGGTGCTGACGCCAACGCTGGTGTTCGCACAGAACTCAAGTACTCACGGTGAGACCGGCCGAAGATCTTACACATGATGCACTGATACTCATCTGGGCCCGTGTTCACAGAACATTTTATCTTACCACTGAGAGATCTCCTAAATAGCATTAAAAGCTTTTAGCTAAGAGTTTTCTCTTAAAGCTGCAGAGACAAACTTGTATTAAGGAATAGTGAGAAGTCTTAAACTCAGAGTAAGGGGGCGGGGTTTACCTCGTTGCTACACTTTGTGAAATACTCTTAGAGCGAAAATGTAGGAGTCCTACATTTAGGACTGACACGCCCATTATATTTTACGATTTTCTCCTAAATCAACGAGTTATGAGCTACTTTTAGCCTTAAGATGTTTTGTGAATACTGGCCCTGATCTCCAATAAAAACATGACTCGATTCTTTCAGGATCTCTGGGATTCCAGAACTTCTCATTCAAAGACTTTTTTGTCGGATCGGTAAGTAATTTTATTATGGTCCACACTCACCATTTCATCTGAACATCATTTTCAGATTTCAGTATTTAATAAACTCATTTAATATAATTAAAAACTCACTCGCTATGACCTGAGAGCAAAAAAAAAGCCACGTGGCTTGTTATGCTGCATTTGATTTTGTCTTTT
>NW_015547652.1:213509-213790 GCF_001515605.1 Sinocyclocheilus anshuiensis
TACTTCTTTCCCAACTGGTTAATGAAAACAAGGATATAATCAAAGGAACATTTAGAGTTGGGATAACCTCCAAAACCAAAGGCGATACCTTTATAAAAGCTCATTATTGTCAAATGTTTCTAAAATTGCCGGAAACAGCAGTTTTAGGATAGTTTGTGGCTTAGGAGTCCTCTTCACTGCTCCTAACCTTTCACAGATTTAGGAGCTATTTCCTACTGACACACTACAGCAAAAGATAGAAATAACTGACTTAAAACCATTTTTAGCTGGTTTTTAAAATA
>NW_015547652.1:214089-224587 GCF_001515605.1 Sinocyclocheilus anshuiensis
TCTTTAAAGTTGTTCAAATTAAGTTCTTAGCAATGCATATTACTAATCAAAAATTAAGTTTTGATATATTTACGGTAGGAAATTTACTAAATATCTTCATAGAAACCTGGGCCCGTGTTCACAGAACATTTTATCTTCCCACTAAGAGTTCCCCTAAATAGCATTAAAAGTTTTTAGCTAAGAGTTTTCTCTTAAAGCTGCAGAGACAAACTTGTATTAAGGAATAGTGAGAAGTCTTAAACTCAGAGTAAGGGGGCGGGGTTTACCTCGTTGCTATGGATGATGTCAGCGTGCTTATTAACTATGCACACAGTGATTGGCTGATAGTCTCTGTCAGAGATTTATTCGTGGAAATATTGTAGAGCATGATATTATGTTGCCATATTCAAATAAAGATTTTAAAATGCAGGCTAAGTGTCACTAATTAAACAAGTATATGTTCAGCTAACTGTCAGCCTCTTAGATGTGTGCTTCTCGTAAACAATTAGTGGATACGCATATAAACAGCCTTTTAATTAACAGAGTGGAATAATCATGGCTGATAGTAAGACATGCAAACGTAAAAGAAAACCAAACTGGACTCAAGAACAGCTGTTACTTCTTCCCTAACTGTTTAATGAAAACAAGGATATAATCAAAGGAACATTTAGAGTTGGTATAACCTCCAAAACCAAAGGCGATACCTTTATAAAAGCTCATTATTGTCAAATGTTTCTAAAATTGCCGGAAACAGCAGTTTTAGGATAGTTTGTGGCTTAGGAGTCCTCTTCACTGCTCCTAACCTTTCACAGATTTAGGAGCTAGTTTTAGAGCTAAAACACTTTGTGAAATACTCTTAGAGCGAAAATGTAGGAGTCCTACATTTAGGACTGACACGCCCATTATATTTTACGATTTTCTCCTAAATCAACGAGTTATGAGCTACTTTTAGCCTTAAGATGTTTTGTGAATACTGGCCCTGATCTCCAATAAAAACATGACTCGATTCTTTCAGGATCTCTGGGATTCCAGAACTTCTCATTCAAAGACTTTTTTGTCGGATCGGTAAGTAATTTTATTATGGTCCACACTCACCATTTCATCTGAACATCATTTTCAGATTTCAGTATTTAATAAACTCATTTAATATAATTAAAAACTCACTCGCTATGACCTGAGAGCAAAAAAAAAGCCACGTGGCTTGTTATGCTGCATTTGATTTTGTCTTTATATTGGTTTATATGGAAGCTTTTTTCTGACATTGAATGAAATAAGAATTTTAATCATAAATTTGAATACCCCAATTCTGGCTTTTTTTTAATGCTAGAAAAAAGTCAGAATTGTGAGATAAAAAGTTGCAATTACCTTTTTTTTTTTTCCATATCAGAAAAAAGGAAGCTGTAAAGCCGGAAATCAGAGGAAAAAAAGAAAAAATTTGCACGATAAAAAGGCACAATTACGTATTATTTATTTATTTATTTTCCATCATGGCAGAAAAAAAGAATTACGAGATGTAAAGTCGGAAATCCGAGAAAAAAAGTCAAATTTGTGAGATATAAAGTCACAGTTACCTTTTTTATTTTAGTTTTTTATTACATGGAAGAAACAAAAAACAGAATTGTGAGATAAAAAGTTGCAATTATTTTTTTCATTTATTTCTTGGCAGAAAATCAAACGGAATTGTGAGATGTAATCTCCGAAATCTCAGACATAAAATTCAAAACGGTCAGAAATAAACTTAGAATTGTGAGATAAAAAGTCACAATTACCTAGTTATTTTTATATTCTGTGACGGAAACAAGCTTCCATAGATTGACTGATTGATTTATATTTCGTTTCTTTTAGTAGAAAGTTTTTATTCTATTTCTTGACTTTTCACAACTGCCTGTTTTTGGACATGCACAGATATAAATGAATGTCCGTATTTTATATGGGGATTTCTTATAACCGTATTATCGGCTTAACTGTTTAATGTTTAGTGGATCTGCATCATATTCTTGAGCATGTAAACCAGATCCCTGTCTTATCTTTCCTAAATAAATATGAGTTGTCTGTCCTTCACATTCTGCATGAACTGTTCTCTCTCTAAACCCCCTCTCTTGTGTTCTGGGTCTGTTCTGTGTGTTTTTAGGGTGTTCTTGAATCCTCCCCGGTGTTTCATAGTTTCTACACTCGTGGGTCTCTTGATTTGGATTGTTTAAACACTCCGATCCTCTTTCTCCTTGGCATGTTCTCTGTCCTCTTCCTCAGCATCATCATGGTGGTCCGCAGGTCAGATCATGTACCTATGAGTTATTAAATGAATGAAGTTTTTAAGTGGTCAAGCAGCTCTTGACCACTACCATACACTCATTCAACAGCATGATGTCTAATGCTAAAATACATCATTTCAACTCATCTCATAGTTTGCAAATTCTGTTCATAGAGTTTACAGTTTTTTTCTGAAACCTGACACTCAAAATTCAGAAGCACACACCAAATCTACAAAACCATACACTAATTTTCAGCCTTTGACTCAGTTTTCAATTTCATAAAACACTTTTTGCAAAACACAACACAATTCTCTGTGTAACACACACAACTCTAACAGGAATTAATATTATGGCAAAGGTGTTTGCAAACATTTGCTTTTGAGATGTGTTTGTGATATTCTGAATGCAGTGCTTCATTTTGCAAGAGATGCGAGGTGTTTTGCATTTTGTGTGCAATTCTTGGATTTGTGTGTGAAGTTTGAAAAAGAGGCAACATTTTGAAAATGTGTGTAAGCAGCTGAAAACACTGTAAAAGCTATTGAACTGGAAACATTCATTGATTTATAGTAAATTACTTTATTATTGCAAAAGATTTGTGTTCCCCCGAGAAACTTTGCATTCACTCACAAAACTTTTGAGAATGCAAATTTTCTTGGCGAAAACGAAAGTTTGCAAGCGAATGTACCGTTTCTAAGCAAATACAAAAGGTTTGCAAGAAACTTGGCATTTGTTTTTCAGCAAACTCAAAAGTTTTTCAAGTGAACTTTGTTTTCTCATAAAACTTTTGCGTTCGAACAGAAACTCTACGTTTGCTCTTTTAAACTTTTGAGTTTCCTGAGAAACGTTAAAACTTTTGTATTCCCCCAAGAAATCTGCGTTTCACTCACCAAACTTGTGCATTCCCTGAGAAACTTTACGTTCGCTTATAAAACTTTTTTTGTTTCTTGAGAAACATTGTGTTCGCTTGTTAAAACTTTTGCAAAACCTTTGCTTTTGTTTTGGAGAAATGTTGCATTAATTTGCAAAACTTTTACATTCCCAGAGAAACTATTAGTTTGCTCACAAAACTTTTGCATGCCATGAGAGACTTAAGTGTTCCCACAAAAACTCACTGTTCACTTGCAGAACTTTTGCGTTTCCCAAGAAATGTTGTGTTTGCTTGTTTAAAACATTTGCATTACCCCAAGAAACTTGGCATTTCCAGAGAAACTTGGTGTTTCTTAGGATATGCAAAAGTTTTACAAGTAAATGCAAAGTTTCTCAGAAAAGCAAAAGTTTTACAAGTGAACGCAACGTTTCTCTGGGAACACTAAGCTTCTTGTGGAACGCAAAACTTTTGTGAGCAAACGTAACGTTTCTCTGGGAACATAAACATTTTCCAAATTAATGCAAAGTTTCTCAAGGGAATGCAAAAGTTTTATGAGTGAATGCAACGTTTCTCTGGGACTGCAAAAGTTTTGCGTACTTATGCAAACTTTGTTGGAGAGTGCAAAAGAATGAGCGTAACGCTTTTCTTAGAACGCAAAAAAGTTTTATGAGAGAGCGTGAAGTTTCTTGGGATAAGCAAAAGTTTTAACAAGTGAACGCAACATTTCCCAGAAAACGCAAAAGTGGTGTGAGTGAACACAAAAGCATTGAAATAGCTTTTCAAATTTTTCTCTTATCTCATAATTTTCTCATATTCAGGACAGTGGTCGGCTACAAACATTCATGGCTCACAGGAAATCGCTTCAATTCCAACTTGAGTTACAAGGTTTTCTGTGGGTGGGATTTCTGCATCCAGAACCCTCAAGCAGCGTCACTGAAACAAAACTTCGTCCGAAACGAACTCAGGGTAAGAAGTCATGCCAGTCTCACAGAGAGAGAGTTTATAGATGGGTTAGGATGCAGGAACATTATTCCCAATGGATGACCTCTGACCTCTGCTCCAGATGGATCTAGAAGAGCAGACGTTTCAACAGAGAGTCCAGCAGCGATCGCTCAGACACTGGGTTCAGCTCATCTTCCTGCGGATCCTTCTGAACGTCCTCGTGCTGGTTCTTCTGGGCAGCTCATTCATTCTGATACATTTTGCCATCCAAACGTCACAAACTAAGGTACCAGTATGAAGTAAAATAATTGAAGCAACACTATGCAACTTTTATGTCCCTCTAGTGGTTGAAGCAGTGGTTGAAGCATAAAAGTACAAGTTACTTTGTTTTGAATTATGATATATACTATGTATGTTTCATATGTGACCCTGGAGCACAAAACCAGTCATAAGGGTCAATTTTTCGAAATTGAGATTTATGCATCATCTGAAAGTTGAATATACTGTATAAGCATTCCAGTGTTTTAGTATATGAAAATATTTGGCCGAGATACAACTATTTGAAAATCTGGAATCTGAGGTTGCAAAAAATCAAAATATTGAGAAAATCATCTTTAAAGTTGTCCAAATTAAGTTCTTAGCAATGCATATTACTAATCAAAAATTAAGTTTTGATATATTTACGGTAGGAGATTTACAAAATATCTTCAAGGAACATGATCTTTACTTAATATCCTAATGATTTTTGGCATAAAAGAAAAATCTATCATTTTGACCCATACAATGTATTTTTGGCTATTGCTACAAATATACCCCAGCGACTTAAGACTGCTTTTGTGCTCCAAGGACACAATTGTTTAACAGCTAATGTCCAGGCATTATTCTCTCTCTCTCTCTCTCTCTGTCTTCATTATTTAGTGTGAGAATCATTGGACTTTGTGTCTGATGTTGGAGTATCTTCCTCCGATCACAATGACGACAGTAAACTACATACTTCCACATGTTTTCAGTAAGATCTCAGAGTTTGAAGATTACTCGCTCACCATTCAGCTGAACCTCACACTAATCAGGTCAGACAGGTCATACACTTTGACCTCTGATGTGTTATATTTTAAACGGTCCTGTGGTGTTAAACGAATGTGTGTATTAACTCCATGTGCAGGAGTATTTTCCTAAAGTTGGCGTCTTTGGGCATCTATCTGTTCTTCTTCATTAATGCTCAAGAATCTCCAGAACAACACAAGGTTTGTTAAGAAGGGAAGAAGTTGTTTCTCCTAGAAAACAATATGCAAAGACACCATGTCTGTAATTAAAAGTCAGAGAGATCTTCTTATTAAATGATCTGAGCTGCTCCGCATTCATTATATAGCTCTATAGTCTTCCCGATTTGTGACTGTTTTTCTTTCTCCTGATGTATTTGAGGAGAAACATGACAATGTTTATGCTGAAATTAAACAAATAAGATATTTTTAACAGGTTTATCAGTGCAGAGAGAATGCGTTTGGGAAGGAGATGTACAAACTCACCATCTTTAACCTCCTGGAGTGTTTCTTCAATGCATTTTGTGTGGCCTACCCAAGAATGTGAGTTACTTATATACTTTATCTAACCATTTAATACTTTATTGAACACTTTAGACATAAAATACATACGTGCCCCTCTGTGACTGCATATTTTAATAATTTAACACCACATTTGCATGGTTCTCTGGTGTCGGATAATGCTAATATGACATGCAGCTCAACACAAAGTTTTTTTTTTTAAGTGCTTTGTTTTTATTTAGTTTTTGAAACGCAAAAGGTTTCAAAAAACAAACTAGTGCTGTCAAACGATTAATCGCGATTAATTGCATCCAAAATAAAAGTTTTTGTTTACATAATATATGTGTGTGTACTGTGTATATTTATTATGTATATATAAATACACACATACAATACAGCATATATTTTGAAAATATTTACATGTATTTACATGTATATATTTATACTTATATAAATTATATCATATATAAATATATTTAATATATAAACGTAACATATTTTTCTTAAATATATACATGCATGTGTGTGTATTTATATATAAATAATAAATATACACAATACACATGCATATTTTATGTAAACAAAAACTTTTATTTTGGATGCGATTAATCGCGATTAATCGTTTGACGGCACTAATTTCTTGCCGGAATGCAAAGGTTTTACAAGATAGTGCAAAGTTTTTCAGGGAACTTTTGTGAGCGAACACAAAGTTTCTCGGTGGAGCACAACCATTTTATAAGCGAATGCAAAGTTTCATGGGTAAACGCAACAAGTATTTCACAAGCAAGTATTTCGCAAGGAACTCAGTATCTCTTGGTGGAACGCAATTTTGTTAGAGAACACAAATGTTTTGCAAAGTTTCTCGGTGGAATAAGAAGTCTCTTGTCGGTGAATACAAACTTTCTGAAGGAGCGCAAAGTTACTTGGGGAACACGAAAGTTTTGCGAGCAAATGCAAAGTCTCTCAAGAAGCGCAAACGTTTTCAGAGCTAACACGCAGTTTCTCAGGGAACGAAAAAGTTTTGCGAATAAATACAATGTTTCTTGCGGAGAGCAAAGGCTTTGCGATAGAACTGAAAGGTTATAGGAGAAGACAATGGTTTTGCGGGTGAACACAAAGTTTCTCCTATATGTGTGAATGCAAAGTTTCTCAGGGAACCCAGAGGTTTTGCTGGAGAACACAAAGTTTTCTGTTTGAACAGTTTTGCGAGCAAACTCAAAGTTTCTTGGGAGAACATAACTTTTTTTCTTATGAGTGAACTCTCATTGGAAAATGCTAAAGTTTTGCAAGCAAATGCAAAAGCATTGAAATATGTGACCCTGGAGCACAAAAGCAGTCTTAAGTCGCTGGGGTATATTTGTAGCAATAGCCAACAATACATTGTATGGGACAAAATTATAGATTTTTCTTTTATGCCAAAAATCATTAGGATATTAAGTAAAGATCATGTTCCATGAAGACATTTTGTAAATTTCCTACCGTAAATATATCAAAACTTAATTTTTGATTAGTAATATGCATTGCTAAGAACTTCATTTGGACAACTTTAAAGATGATTTTCTCAATATTTTGATTTTTTTGCATCCTGAGATTCCAGATTTTAAAATAGTTGTATCTCAGCCAAATATTGTCCTATCCTAACAAACCATACATCAACGGAAAGCTTATTTATTCAGCTTTCAGATGATGCATAAATCTCAATTTCGAAAAATTGACACTTAAGACTGGTTTTGTGGTCCACGGTCACATATAATTTTCCTCGGATCTCATTCATTTTCATTGACATGTCCCTTTGCATTAAGTCCACTGATGCTCATTGTGAATCCCTTTTATGTTTTTGCATTTTACATTTTTAATATTTTAATTATCTGCTTTTCATCAACTCACGTACTCTGCTTTAGCTAATGACCGCATCTCATCGTAGGTTATTGGTGGAGAGGTTTCCATCCTCAAAGCTGGCGCAGTTATTAGGCAAGAAGCAGTTTGAGATCTCCTTCAATGTTCTGGATCTGGTCAACAGTCAGACAGTCACGTGGGTCGGCGTGTTTTACTGTCCTCTACTGCCAGCCATCAACACCATCAGGCTGCTGCTCCTCTTCTACGTCAAGAAGGTTTGATGTTTGATTCACTTTTTTAACAGGAAAGTCAAATCAAACAAAACTAACCTAAATGTTTTAGGGTATTATTTTAGAAACAGCTAATGTACATTTACATTTAGTCATTTAGCAGATGCTTTTATCCAAAGCGACTTACAAATGAGGACAACGGATGCAATCAAAATCAACAAAAGAGCAATGATACGCAAATGCAATAACAAGTCTCAGTTAGCTTAACTCAGTACATGTAGCAAGGTTTTTTTTAAATTATATAATAAATAAAAAGAAAACATATAGAATAGATTAGAAAAAGAATAGAGCAAGCTAGTGTTAGACGCCTTTTTTTTGCTTTTTGTTAATTGTATAATAAATAAAAAGAAAACAAATAGATAGAATACAAAAAGAATAGAGAAGCTAGTTTTAGTTTTTTTTTAAAGAAAGAAAACAAGCAGTTAGTAAATGAATAGAGTGCAAGTCTAAAAGGGGCAAGTTTTTTGTTTTTTAAAGAATAGAATTAGAATAGAGAGTGCTAGAGTTAGAGGGTCAAATAAAGATGGAAGAGATGTGTTTTTAGTAGTGCTGTCAAACGATTAATCGCGATTAATCGCATCCAAAATAAAAGTTTTTGTTTACATTATATATGTATGTGTACTGTGTATATTTATTATGTATATATAAATACAGTATACATTTTGAAAATATTTTCATTTATGCATTTAGATATTCTTATATTTTATATTATATATAAATACATTTAATATATAAACAGCATATTTTTGTATTTATATATATACATAATAAATAAACACAGTACACACACATACAGTATATTACATAAACAAAAACTTTTATTTTGGATGCAATTAATCGCGATTAATCGTTTGTCAGCGCTAGTTTTTAGCCGATTCTTGAAGATGGCTAAGGACTCAGCTGCTGGGATTGAGTTGGGCAGGAGGGAACATTTAATGTAAAAGTCTGTGAAAGCGATTATAATGTAATCCTATAATTTCTGTGTGTCAGTTCACAGTGGTGCGGTGTTCTGTTCCGGCTCAGAGAATGTTTCGGACCGCCAGTTCATCTGTTCTCTTCCATTTCATGCTGTTGTTGGGACTCTTCATGGCTGTGGTCACATTAGTTGTCAATATCAACAGGTACTAATGCTGATAAATATCTATAATTTAGTACAGTTCTACATGCAAAGCCAGTGTTTTTTAATGCACTGGTCAATTTAGAGATTTTGGGCTATTTTGCTTTTCATAACTTTCAAGACTAGTGGAAAGAAAACATCCAAAATACATATTTAAGTGCACTTAATCAATTTGCATCTGTAGATTTCAATTCCAATATCTTTAAAAGTTTTTTCTCCACTTCAGCAGCACTTACATACACCAAACTTAGCAGTTTTATTCCTCTCTATATTCTAAAGGTTTTTACTGTGGGGTTTGTTCATATATCATTCACACTGATTTATACGACATTTAATTCCTCACAATATGGCGATTTTTTTTTTATTTTTATTTTTTAACTGTCCTGTTGACAGTTATTTTTCCTGAATTATGGAGTGATATTTTGCTTCCATAACTTGTCTTCTTACAGATTAGTGGGAGGAAAATATCCAAAATACACATTTAACTGTTTCATTTATTACACTTTATCTATGTGCGTCTGATTTCAGTTACAATACATATCTCAAGTCGCTTAAAGTCGTTTTCTCAAAATGAGTTTTTTCTCCACTTCAGCAGGACTTACAGACACCAAACTTAGCAGTTTTATTCATATCTATATTCTGAAGGTTTTTACTGAGGGGTTTGTTCGTATATCATTCACCTGAGTTTTTATTCCTAAAAACGTGATTAAAATTTACTTTTTTCACAGTATTTTTTTATTTATGCAGTGATAAAAAGAGAAATCCAAAATCCCTTCTGTAAAAACCTTTAACTCTAATATGTCAACAAAATCAAACAAGAATTTCGAACCAGGCTTTATCCAATGTTCAGAATTATTTTTTTGGAAATGTATGCAGATTAATGCATATTTAATTAGACAATGCCTTAATCAACTGGGGAGAGGTAATAACTAACATTTTTACCCTATTCACCTGTGCTGCCTTAATAAAAGAAAATGAGACATTAAACATCTATTCTTCAAATATTTACTCAGCACTCACTCGTGTTATGTGACCTTATACTTGCGTGATGTTTCTCACACATTCATAACTCTTATCACGTTCTCCTCTGAGGTTTGATCAGGGTGGCTGTGGCCCGTTTGAAGGCAACAGAACCGTGTTTACTGTGACCAGTGTGTGTATAAAGACGCTTCCCGATCCGGTCCAGAGCACCATCAGCTACATCTCATCTGAGGCCTTCGCCTTCACTCTCATACTGGCTGAAGTGTAAGTGTGTGTTTATGTCCTAACCAGGTGTGATGGAATCAGGGTTATTACTGTGAATTAAAAATAAAACCATAAAAAACACTCAAACATTAACTGAAAAAAATATGATATATGCATAGTATATATAAAACACTTTTTTAGCTAGTTGCAAAGGCAACCTTTCTCTTTTATTGTTTAGTTTATGTTGACGTTCTAAAATAACTAAACTGTAAAAAAATATATCATTTCACCTTAAAAAGTAAGTGTTGTGCTGTCTTAAAATTTTAAGTTTAGTCAACTCAATTATCCAAGTTGTCATATATTTCAAGGTGACTAAACTTAAATTTATAAAATGGATAGTTCCGGTCCTTGATTCTGATTGGTTGAGCCACGTTCGAAGCTGTTGTAAATTACACTACAAACATACACCTTTGTTTACTTCTGTGTGT
>NW_015547652.1:225332-229630 GCF_001515605.1 Sinocyclocheilus anshuiensis
TCAGCAGGACTTACAGACACCAAACTTAGCAGTTTTATTCATATCTATATTCTGAAGGTTTTTACTGAGGGGTTTGTTCGTATATCATTCACCTGAGTTTTTATTCCTAAAAACGTGATTAAAATTTACTTTTTTCACAGTATTTTTTTATTTATGCAGTGATAAAAAGAGAAATCCAAAATCCCTTCTGTAAAAACCTTTAACTCTAATATGTCAACAAAATCAAACAAGAATTTCGAACCAGGCTTTATCCAATGTTCAGAATTATTTTTTTGGAAATGTATGCAGATTAATGCATATTTAATTAGACAATGCCTTAATCAACTGGGGAGAGGTAATAACTAACATTTTTACCCTATTCACCTGTGCTGCCTTAATAAAAGAAAATGAGACATTAAACATCTATTCTTCAAATATTTACTCAGCACTCACTCGTGTTATGTGACCTTATACTTGCGTGATGTTTCTCACACATTCATAACTCTTATCACGTTCTCCTCTGAGGTTTGATCAGGGTGGCTGTGGCCCGTTTGAAGGCAACAGAACCGTGTTTACTGTGACCAGTGTGTGTATAAAGACGCTTCCCGATCCGGTCCAGAGCACCATCAGCTACATCTCATCTGAGGCCTTCGCCTTCACTCTCATACTGGCTGAAGTGTAAGTGTGTGTTTATGTCCTAACCAGGTGTGATGGAATCAGGGTTATTACTGTGAATTAAAAATAAAACCATAAAAAACACTCAAACATTAACTGAAAAAAATATGATATATGCATAGTATATATAAAACACTTTTTTAGCTAGTTGCAAAGGCAACCTTTCTCTTTTATTGTTTAGTTTATGTTGACGTTCTAAAATAACTAAACTGTAAAAAAATATATCATTTCACCTTAAAAAGTAAGTGTTGTGCTGTCTTAAAATTTTAAGTTTAGTCAACTCAATTATCCAAGTTGTCATATATTTCAAGGTGACTAAACTTAAATTTATAAAATGGATAGTTCCGGTCCTTGATTCTGATTGGTTGAGCCACGTTCGAAGCTGTTGTAAATTACTCTACAAACATACACCTTTGTTTACGTTTGTGTTGCTCGGCAACCACTTTGTTGCGACCACAACTGTTTCTGAGGAACTACATTGTTTGGTGGAAGAATACTGATTTTATTAATATCATTACACTTTATTTGCTCTGTTTTATTTTGTGAAACCTTACTACGTATATGGAATAACTGTTTTATAAAAGCAATAATCCCCGTGAAGCCGTGGTTTACAGTGAATTTATAACAGCTCCGCTTCACGTCATACCTAACAACGCCCCTTAGCTGTTATAAATTCACTGTAAACCACGGCTTCACGGGGCTTATCGCTTTATTTTATGGCAGCATGACCACTTACTTATAGTGGAAAAAAATGTCTATGTAAAATTAAATAAGCTAAAACAAAAACTATTTAGGCGAATAAAAAACTAATAAAAATTACAAAAATAAACGACAAAATTACTAAAATATTAACTTAAATTAAAATGAAATAAAAATACAATCTAATGCAAAATATTAACTACATCGATGATACTAAATTAATAATACTGGACGAAGTCAATGCTGTTTTTTGTAAGTAATGTGTTTGACTGTACTGGTGTTCATTTATTACCCATTCATCTGTTTCAGTGTCATACTGACGTCGTACGTGTCTCGTGGACGAGCGAATCGTAAAGCCATCGAGCGACTGAAGGACATGTTGGTGATGGTGAGTGTGACGTGAACTGAGCAGAAGTCAAAGATGTACAGTTTCATTAATTGCGTTAATTTATGCAAAGTGACATACGAATAAAGGAAAATACGAACACAATGTTCAGTGTTTGCCAACATGATGCTCATGCAAGTAATGCAATTTCAGATCACGCTTGCGACATTTCCTGTCCTATTTCTACGACTGAACTCTAGATAAAAATGTTATAAACCCCAAAACTACAGATATTAATAATGTCTATCCTTCTGTGACATTCAGACTGTATTTTCGTATGTATTTTCTCTACAGTGCAGCTCTGATAAACGCTTCCTGGTGAAGCAGCACTCGACGATCATGAGACGACAGCAGAGAACACGCTAACATCACGTAAAAAAAAAAAACAATAAAACTGAAACAAATGGTAACTTAGAAACAAGAAATTAAACTGCTCTAACATCTTGATCTGAAGCTACTCAGCAAAAATGGTCGGTGTGTTTATAAGTGTCATGAAAAACTAAAGTACTCCAGCTTTTGGCTGTAATATAAATAGACATCGAGGGAAAATAAAATAAATTCACCAAATGTATAATATTAGTCTTTTAAAGTTGAGGAAGAGGCAAGATTTGCACCGATTTCATCTCATTCGGAGCTTTATTTTCTGTACTCATGACCTCTGACCTCTAGGTTTATTATATCAGGTCAAAGTTCACCTAAATGTCAGTTAAATGCATAAAGGCCTGTTTACACCAGTAACGATAACTATATTTGCGTCCACAACAATGCACAATAACGTTCTGTTTATTACAGGCGTGCTGCAGTTTTGTTGTCTGTCACTTTAAATGTTTTTAAAGTCTGATGGATTTTGATTGGCTGTCAATGTTTTTATTGTTCATCAGATGGAAAATAATTGCTTTGAAAGTGATTCCAACATTTAGTTGGAAGTAGTTGTGTTGTGGAAATATTATAGTTACATTCACTGTCCTCGGTGTGAACGGGCCTTAAATATCAACATACTGTATCAGTACTGTAAAGTATGTTTATATTCTGTGATGTTTGTGGAAACATTTTTGCAATTCGTGTGGTAGTTTTAGTGTCTTTCAATTTTAAAACTCTTGGTCAGTATTATTAATCACACATAATATAATCATTTTGTTATGCTTTAGTTCCTAAAGTGTGTGTATATCAGTTAATTTGTTAATGTATTCTCACAATAGAGTGTTATATTCGTATCATTGATGTACTATTTTAATTTTTGTTAATATTTTGATTTTGATTGTATTTTATATTTTCAGTTTTTAAAGGGGTCATCGGATGCCCATTTTCCACAAGTTGATACGATTCTTTAGGGTCTTAATGAAAAGTCTGTAACATAATTTGGTTAAAATTTCTCAATAGTAGTGTAAAAACACCTTTTTTTTACTCTGTCAAAAACAGCTCTTTTCAAAGCAAGCCGTTTTGTAGCATTTTCCTTTAAATGTTAATGAGCTCTGCTGACTCCGCCCCTCTCTTCCGAGCTGCTCTCTGAGAGACTGTTTACTTTAGCCGCATTCATCGTGAAACTTGCTAATTAGCACATTATTAGGAAAGGTGATTTGCAAAGATTCATTACAAAACATTATACTCACTTCTTCTGTAGATGAGGCTGGATCACGAATGATTCGCGCGAACATAAACGCATTTATGTAGATCGGGGGCGCATTACCTTCAGAAACAAACATAATCCACTGCGTCTTCAGCGGCTCAGATGTCGGGAGTAAATGACGACTGCTGTTCATTATTACATCCAACAACAGAACACCTCAATCACTTAAGAGTCATTCTTGTCTACATCTGCTCCGGCGGTGAAACAATGGCGGACTGATGACAGTCAGTCAGGGCGGAGCTAAGGTAAGACGCCAGTCCAGTCTGTGCTGAAGCGCTACTGTCAATCAAACTATGGTGGGAGGGGCCTGTTTTTGTGACGTCACACAGACAGGCATCTGAGATCGGCTTGATTTGAAAAAAGAACAAACAACCACTGGGTGGATTTGTATCATTATAGGGTGGTTGTGTACACATACTGCCAACACACATTTCAGTTCAAACAACTTGTAAAAGTACATGCAGCATCCTATGACCCTTTAAAGTTTAGTTAAAGTTTCAGTAATTTTGTTGTGTTTTTGTCAGTTTAATAATAATAATAATTATTATTATTTTTTAAAATATGTCTTGTTTTTAAGTTTTAGTTTTTGTTATTTTAGTACTTCAAGTTGAACTAAATGAAAATTAGAAATGTTGTCTTGGCTGAAATAAAATAATTTCACAATTTTTGAAAAATATTTTATTTCAGTATTTTCAAGTGATGAAACTATTTTTTATGGTTTTAGTTTTAGCTAATTATAATAATAACCCTTGTGTTTGATTGTGTAAAAGAGTCGCTTGTTGCTTCAGTGACAGAGATGAAGCTCATTATCTCTGACGAACACATACTTACTGATGACAAGAACGACCTGCGTTGCGCTGATATCACACACACACACACACACACACACACACACACACACACTCTCTCACACACACACACACACACACACAC
>NW_015547652.1:229767-230036 GCF_001515605.1 Sinocyclocheilus anshuiensis
TTAATTTGATACATATTTGTCAGCCATATCAGCCATACACAAGAATGAGTTTAATGTAATAGTACTAATAGACTGAATATGTTTTAAATGCACATTAAGCACATTAATATATTTTTAAACCTGTCCAATCTACGTTCAAACTTTTTAATTGATTAAATCTATTTTTCTTTCACAATTAAAATATATGCTGATTCTAAGCAACTAAAATCAATGCATAATGAAAATATGACTATTCATGCTTTTTAATTGATAAAACTTAAAGGGGTATT
>NW_015547652.1:231278-233390 GCF_001515605.1 Sinocyclocheilus anshuiensis
CACACACACACACAGTCAGTAGTCGACTGAATGCCTGTATGATGGCTGGAAGCCTCCGTTTCCTCCTCCTGTCACTCTGTGGTGAGTTACTGATATATTTACGGATATATTTATCAATGAAATACTTAATTTACTCATAAAGTTCACAGTAAACATCACTTATTGTATACTTACTGGATTCTCCTTCTGTGTTTCAGTTTTGTTGGAACCTGTGACAGAAATCGGTACTTCTATTTATTATTTATTTCACTCATCCTGAGCTTAACGCTTTTGTTTGTTTTTTAAGCATGTACTTTTTTTGTATGTAGCCCTATATTTAAGATTTATTAATTTTAATATAAAATTTGCATATGAAATTTCAATCCATTTGAATTACACAATGTTAACATAATTAAACTTAATGTGATACATATTTGTCAGCCATACGTAAGTGAAACAAGAATGAGTTTAATGTAATAGTACTAATAGACTGAATATGTTTTAAATGCACATTAATCAGGTTTATATATTTTTAAACCTGTCCAATCTACGTTCAAACTTTTTAATTGATTAAATCTATTTTTCTTTCACAATTAAAATATATGCTGATTCTAAGCAACTAAAATCAATGCATAATGAAAATATGACTATTCATGCTTTTTAATTGATAAAACTTAAAGGGGTCATATGATGCGATTTCAAGTTTTCCTTTCTCTTTGAAGTGTTACAAGCTGATTGTGCATAGATAAGATCCCTGAAGTTGCAAAGACTAAAGTCTCAAAACCAAAGAGATATTCTTTATCAAAGTTAAGATTGATCTTTAAAAAAGCATCATATGACCCCTTTAATTTCTTTCACAAATAACATATTTATGCTGATTCTAGGCAATCAAAATAAATGCATGCAAAAGATGACTGTTCATACTTTTAACTGATTAAAAATTATAATTTTTTCGCAAGCAACCTAAATAATTTTTTTTTCTTTTTTTTGTACTATTACTATTGCAATCAAATAGATGCACATGTCTAATAATAAACTAAGCCATGATTAATTATTTGGATATTTTACGCAAGTTCGGTTGATCTCTGTGCAGGTGGTTTGCTTCTGAAACCAGTTCTGTCTGGACCCAGTGAGGCCTATGTGAGATCAGAAGTCCAGTTTGACTGTGCAGTTCCAGGCTGGTCTTCACCTCTGACCTATGAACTCTGGAAGGATGCAGGGGATCTTATTGCAGCAGAAAACAACGTCAAGGTCACCTTCACCCTACAGATCACCGAGGGGTCAGAGGGCGAGTACTACTGCAGACTGACCGCCGGAGGTCAAACCAGCAACTCCATCCACTTCCATGCAGTGAGTGAGTAAAATGTGCTGAATTCATGTGTGAGTTATCATAATTAAAGGGGTCATGAACTGCCTCTGTTTTTTATTTTGTACTGTTCTCTGAGGTCCAGTGTTATCAAGATTTTTACATCAAAAAACATCATAATTTAGAAGTAATAGGCTATTTTCTGTCCTGTTTTTCTAACCCCCCTCACCAGAACGCTCTGTTTGAATAGAGTGGAGGATTGTAGACTCAGAAGTAAACGCCCACTGCTGTGATTGGCTAACAGTTGTGTATGATTGACAGTCTACATCCTTCACAAATTAACGCTGCTGTGATATAGGTCAAAAACACATAAATACTCATATCAAACAATCTGTTTATCAGACAAAGCAATAGTGAGCACGTAATAAAACAGTTACAATTGTCAACTTGTCATTACTGTCGGATCCAATATAGTCGGCACGGCAACTTCTTTTAGTTTCAATCTTTCTGAAAATCCCGCGTCGAATTGTACCTTGTTTGTAAACGAATCCGCGGTAAAATGAAGTGAACAAAGGAACAAGTTCTTACTGACGCGGCCTGGATCTGTATTAAAAATAAAGTTCATCCACTCCTTCCTATAACGTTGGGATCAGAAGAAAGGCAATGCAAACACTGTTTTTCCACAACTTTGCACTGCAGTTTTGTTGTCTTCAGAGCATCTTTATTGTTTGGTTTCTGCTTTGACCTGTGCGTTCGCTTCTCTCGTAAACACTACATGCGTGAATCGGTGGGCGGGGCTAAACAGACAGCGCTGTAGAGTCGGGGGG
>NW_015547652.1:233485-252445 GCF_001515605.1 Sinocyclocheilus anshuiensis
AGTTGTACCCTTCGAAATCCTTCATTCCAAAGGGCCCTTTGAAGTGGCCAGTTTTGAGCACTTCGGTTTGGAACGTCCCTTCAATATGGCGGCCATGATTGTTTTCACTTCAAAGTGCCCTTCGGAGGGCGATATATCCCGTTTGGAACGCACCAATAGACTATAAAAACATGGACGTAGTGTTCGTGACGTCACCTGTAGGTTTCTGGAGAGCATTTTTGAAGCTCAAAGTGGGCGGAGCCGGCCGTCACCATCTTGGCAGCGCATCACCGCGCGTCACTCCAGGATAATCGAAAATGGGCAAAGAGGCAGGAGCTGGTTGCTGAAACCACGCCCACCTAACTCGACGCCAGTGACAGCAGCGGCAATCCAGCTGTCACTCAAGTGGCCACGCCCTTAATTATGCAGAATTTTAAGGCTTAATATAATTTAAACGGATGAGTTATGTGACGTCACCCGTAGGTTTCCGAAGAGCGTTTTTGAAGCCTAAAGTAGGCGGAGTCAGCCGTCGCCATCTTGGCAGCGCGTCTCTCCCGGATAATCGAAAATGGGCAAAAAGGTGGGAGCTGGTTGCTGAAACCACGCCCACCTAGCTCGACGGTGGTGACCGCAGCGGCAATCCACCTGTCACTCAAGTGGCCATGCCCTTAATTATGCAGAACTTTAAGGCTTAAAATAATTTAAATGGATGAGTTATAGAAAAAATTCACCCCCCTCACAGTTGTCATGAAGGGCAAAATTAGCTATATACACCAAAACCACTTTTTGTACCAGGCTGTAAACATATTTTTTTCTGCTGTAAAGTTGGGCATTTTAACATGGGGAGTCTATGGGACTGACTCCCTTTTGGAGCCAGCCTCTAGCGGCCAGTCGATGAATTGCAGTTTTAGTCACTTCCGTGTTGGTTTCACGAGAGAGACTGGAAGGTTGCCGTTTGGCAGCGATGTAGAATCGGTGGGTGGGGCTAAACAGACAGTGCTGTAGAATCGGTGGGCGGGGCTAAACAGACAGTGCTGTAAAATCTGTGGGCGGGGCTAAACAGGCAGTGACGTAGAATCAGTGGGTGGGGCTAAACAGACAGAAATGTCAATCTTCTTCTGTGGAGGCGGTGCTTATCCACACTATTACATCATAAGCCGCTTTTCCACCAAAATTACCTGGAACAATTTGTCCCAGGAACTTTTTTCCTGCAGAACTGTTGCTGTCTGCGTTTCCATCGCAGTCTAAAGTACCAAAAATTAGGCTAATAGTCTGGTGACGTAGGTCTGCGTGCGTTTCTCAATACCACGTACGCAAATTTCGGACTTGCGTCCTCATTAGTTTGGACTTGGCGAGTTCGACTCGGGAGTGTGAATTCCCGCGGACGCTTGAAATGCTTTTAAAACTACATTTCATGACACAATAACAGTAATATTTTTTTAAAATGATGCAAATAAATGGTGGTTGAAATACAATGCGTGAACTCAACCAATCAGCATCAGCGCCCAAGTCCCGCCCCCGAAAGTTCCGGACCTTTGGAAAAAGTAGCTACTACCTCACGAGCAGAGACTTTCTGAGGGGCAAATTTTTACCCTGTACTTTATTTAGATCCTGGTTCCTGCGGTGGAAACACAAAGTCCCTAGTTCCTGGGGAAAGTTCCTGCGGTGTAACGGGCTTATACAGTAGAACATTCCACAAGCTGTCGTTTTGGCATACTGGCTTTAATATACGCTGTTTTTAGACTAACGAGGAAGTTTTGAATTCTGAAACTTACATGATGTTTTTATAGTACAATGACCTCAAAATATGTCAAAAGATCAAGGGAATTTTGGTTTCTCAGTTCATGACCCCTTTAAAATGCCCATGACCCTTCAAAGTCGATGAAGCCAGTGCCGTTTTATTTTACGTGATCTTATGTGACCACAAGTACACGTCAGAGACGGTGTTGTTTTAGTATTATTTATATACTATCATAGTTTTTATTAATATTTCGAATTAACCCTTATTTAATATTTTCAGTTATCATTTACATTTTTAGTAATTTAGTTATGTGCTTTTGTCATTTTTATTAGTTTTTCTTTTAAATATTACAATTTGGGTTTAATTTAAGATTAAGTTTAAGATTTTAGTGCTTCAACCTAAACTTATTTAGTATTTATAGTTAATTTATTTTTATTGTATATCAGTTTTAGATCAGTTTTATTTTTTATTTATTTCCACTTAGTAATTTTAGTTAGTAATTTAACTTAATTCAGTTAGTTGCCAAGGCAACATCTAATTTTTGTTTAGTTCAAATTTTGTAGTTGTTAAGTTTAATTTTTAGTATTTTCATGTGCTTTTGTCATTTTTGTTACGTTTTTTAAACATTACTATTTAGGTTTAATTTATTTTAAATTTCAGTTTTAGTTTTTATTTATTTCCAGTTAGTAATTTTATTGCTTTAACCTAAATTTAAGAATAAGCTTAGAATAATTTCAGATTACTTTTCATCCAATATTTAGATTTTTATTTTTCATATATTATTTTATTTTATTTCAGATTTATTTCAATTCAATGTTTTTTTAAAGATAAGTTGGTAACACTTTATTTTAATGTTACACAGGTTACATGTACTTACTATTATAATAACAATTAATATGCATAATTACATGCAAGTAACTCTAAACCAAACCCTAATCCTGACCCTAACCATACAGTAAGTACATGTAGTTAATTAATATTACTCAGTACTTAAATGTATAATAACACTGTGACAATGACACCTTAAAATAAAGTGTAACCGATAAGTTTTAGTTAAAGATAATAACCCTGGTCGTGTGCCATCATGTTTCATTGACCGATATTGTGTAATAGTTCTGTTGATGTCAGTTCCTGTCGTAGGGGCCCGTTTGAGCTCAGATCCCGATCCAGCGATCGTCTATGAAGGACAGAAGCTCGTCCTGCGCTGTCTCGTCAGGAAGGGGACGCATCTGTCCTTCACATGGTACCACGACACACAGTTAGTGAACTCCTCGTCAGAGCTCCACCGGCTCTCCGGAGACGCTCTCACGGTGGACGGGGCGACTGAAATGCATGCTGGGATATACTCATGCACAGCTCAAAACCAGATGACCGTCAACCCCAGATTCTCCAGCAGCCGAAACCTCCACGTCACTGTCAAAAGTAACAAACTTAACAACTCTCACTTCTGCATTTCAAAGAAACGACACTTTCCTTTCTCAGTCCATCTAATTTTTCAGTCATCTTTATATAGAGACACTTTCATCATCCAATCAAGTCTTGTGCAGTTGTTTTTGTTGAATATCCTGCAGTGTATGTGCTTTTGACATTTTTACTAGATTTGTTTTTATTATTTCTATTTAGGTTTAATTTATTTCTCAGTTTTAGTTTTTATCTATTTCCAGTTAGCAAATTTGAGCTATTTTGCTTCAACCTAAACTTATTTCATTTAGTTGCCGAGGCAACATTTCTAATTTTAGTTTTTCATCTAATATTTATAGGCTATTTTCATTTTTAGCTTCTTTTAGTAATTTTTTTATATATGTGCTTTTGTCATTTTTTTAGGTTTAAGTTTATTTCACTTTGAATTTGTATTTATTTCCAGTTAGCAATTTTTAGTGCTTCATCTTAAACTTATTTCCGTTTTCTTACTTCTAATTTTCTTTTTTAATCTAATATTTACATTTTATTTTTTACTTTAATTTTATGTGCTTTTGTCATTTTTTATTAGTTTTTTTTTTAATATTACAATTTAGGTTTAATGTATTTTTATTTTATTTACTTTATTATGTTATTTATTTTCAGTAATTTTAGTGATTCAACCAAAAGTTCAACAGTTAAGGTCTTTGCACACTTTTTTTTTCTTTTTCATTTTTTCATATTCATCATCCTTTCCTATCAAAATGCTTGCTACGGATGCAAAAATGCAGAAAATCGAACCTGATCCAATTTTTTTTTATGACGGGCGAAAGTTTCGGAGGCATCGTGTAAAAGTGATTGGCACAACGTGAGGTCGTATTTATTTTTTAACGTGTGAAAATTTCGGATGAGAATTTCGAAAGTTTTGAATCGAATATTTATATTTTATTTTATAGTTTAATTCTTAAGTTCCTTGCACACTGAGTCCGAAATTTTCATATGCGTAAATACAACATGAGGTCGTATTAAAGTGTAAAGTGCGAAAATTTCAGACGAGAAAGAGTGTGCAAAGAACTTTAGTAATTTTGTTTTAAAAATGTGATTATTTTTATTTATTAATACTTAGGTTTACTTAATTTTATTTGTTTTAGTTCAGTTTTCATCTATTATATATGGAAGCCCGTTTCCGCCACTGAATAAAAAATAAGGTAATTGTGACTTTTTATCTCACAATTCTGACGTTTTCTCATAATTGCGAGTTTATATCACGCAATTCTGTGAAAAAAGTCAGAATTGTGAGATATAAAGTCGCAATAACCTTTTTTTATTTTTTATTCAATGGCGGAAACGGGCTTCCATAAATATATATATTTTATTTTTATATATTTTATTTTATTTCTGATTTTATTAACACTTTTACCATCCAATCAAGATCCTGTCCATTTATTTTCACTGAATGTGAATATACCACTTCAGAATTGAAACTGCCTGTTTTCTGATTTTCAGAGCGCATCTCGGCGCCCTCGTTATCGTTTACGGTCTTCTCTAACGGCTCCAGCCTGACGGCCAACATCAGCTGCCGTTCTGAGCGTGGATCTCCGCCCGTGACGTTCAGATTGATGTTGGACGGACTGGAGCTGGATGTGAAGCGAGTGGATTCACTAGAGTCCTGGTTCGTTCTGCCGATCTCTGTGGGTCTGGATCTGGGAGCCGCTCGATGTAAAGCACAAACGGAAACACAGCAGCTGCTGTCTGATCCCGTGCGTTTACTCGTAGGTGAGTTAGTGAGTGACACAGATGATGTGAAGATCATCCGAGCGACTACAACAACCGCCTGAAGCTTAAAATTAAATTTCATGTTTATAAAACAGATAGTTCCGGTGCTTGATTCTGATTGGCTGAGCCGCGTTCGAAGCTGTTGTAAATGACTCTACAAAGTAACATACACCTTTGTTTACTTAGCTGTTATAAATTCACTGTAAACCACGGCTTCACGGGGCTTATTGCTTTAGTATTTAGGTGTATTTTGGGACTTGCACTGAGAAATGAAATACCATGTTTTCTGCAAAATAAGTTGTGTTTTTTATCATCTGAAATGTGCTGATTCCAAAGCGGCTTATATAATGCAATAAATTATCAAGCATTTGTTACGTGAGCCCAAGTTTATTTGTATAGCATATTTCCCACATGCTGGTAGTTTAATTTCCACTTAAATAAATTAGTCGATTCTTTGTGTTTATAATAAATGCTGTTTATAATGAACATGCCACTATAGTTTATGCTTGTTTTATATTTATTAGGCTACATTATATTTGATTCCTGTTCTTTTCTGAATACCATTAGATTTCAAGCATTTGTTGTGGAATATAAAATACAGTATAGCATTTGGTTTCATTTACCAGTATTTTACGTTGTTTTTGCATGATATAATAAAATGTGATTTATACACTGATTCAATTTATCTTTTTATTTATTTTTTTTATAGGCTAAAATAAAATTTTTACCTGCTGCAACTTATTTTCTGGAAAATATGGTAAAAGATAATTTCTCTAAGTTGTAAATAAAACAGATTATTGAAGTACGTTTAACAAGAAAATGCTATTTCAGACTTTGACTTAAAAATTTCACGCTTAATTCAGTGTGTTCCCTTTCATGGGAACTTCGAACTGCGTCCTCTAGGGGTCGCTATGGGAAACCTAGAGGACGCAGTGTCTCGTTCCCTACTCAGGGAACCATGGTTACATAAGTAACCTGAGACGTTCCCTTTCATGGGAACTTCGAACTGCGTCCTCTAGGTTTCCCATAGCGACCCCTAGAAGACGCAATGTCTCGTTCCCTACTCGGGGAACCATGGTTACATAAGTAACCTTAGACGTTAGTTATTTCTTTCTAATTATTTGTGAAATTTACTAGCGATTTCTGTGTAAAAATAGTTTCAAAGTAAATCCTACACCAAATGTAGGATTTCATTCAAATTCATGCAATTCATTCATTCAGTCAACTGTGTTTTTTAACTTGGAGCCGGTTGCATAAACTTCTTAAACTAGTCTTAAAAAGTTAGTCATCTATTTTTTTTTCTTCAAGACCGGCCATAACTTTTTAAATTCAGTTATAAAAACATAGATTGGTCTTAATTTGAGTATGAAAAGTAAGACTGATTACCCCTTGACTATTGCTAGTGGTGAAACTAGTTCTTACACAATATGTAAGACTTTTTTATTAAAATATCCAAAAACCACTAGAACGGCGTTATATGTTTTGCTGACTTGTGTACTTACATTATCCCAAATGTTTCGAAGAATGTTTAAATCCAGAGAAATAAGCAATTTTAACTAGTGACACGGACCGTGTCTATAGTGTCATTGTGTCGCCTGCCAATGACGTCATAACCCCTCGATTTCCGGTTTTGTTTTGTAGAAAACATGGAAACACCAAAGACGCTTTAATATGTTGTGTGTTTTAATAGACCGGTGACGACCGCACAGAGTAGCATTATAACAGAACTAAATGTATCTAGTATGATAAAACAGCGCTGCTTTACCCCACATACTCACGACCGGAAGCAGCGGAAGCGCTCGACTGTGGCCAGGGTTTGAAATTAACAAATTAATTTAGTAATTAGTAAAAATCAGCTGTGGCGGGTAACGCTGTCAAATCACTAGCCAATTTGGCGGGGTTCTTTTTGTAAGTTTATGATTTCTGCCCGAGTCCCGTCGGATTGCATCAGCTGTGGAGATGAAGACCACAACTCCCATGATTCCTCACTCAGTCACGGCATCATCAAACTACGCCTTTGTCTCTTTGTTTGTTTTGAATACACGCCCTCTAGTGGTGAAAATTACATATTGTGCCTTTAAGACACAGTTAGTGATCTTGAAGCTTCGTGAAGCTTCGAAACTTTTGAGAATCATTTGCTTCGAAACAGTGGTTCGGAGCATGTATCAAACTGCCAAAGTCACGTGATCAGTGTTGCCAAGTCCGTGGTTTGTTTTTCATGTCTGCGGGTTGATGCGATTCCAATAATGTGATATTTAGCCCCTAAAATGCAAATTTTACCAGGGGAACCCCGCAAAAAAACATGTATTTTACCCCACAGAACATGATTTTTACCGGGGACCCCCTCAAAACGTGATTGGGCTAGTTTTGGGTAGTAACTGGGCGGGTTTTGTTGTGAAAACCTGGCAACCCTGCACGTGATTTCAGTAAACGAGGCTTCATTATCTCATAACTGTTTTGAAAAGTTTCGAAATTTCAGCGACGAACCATTGAACCAGTGTCTATGGTTTTTACCTGATCTCGGATCAGTTTCATCAATTTGTAGACATTTTTAATGAGACATTTGTGTAATAATAATAGTCTTAATAGTCTCTTACTGGCCTCTATATAGAAGCTGTCCATAAAACAAACAAAGCAAGCCTTGCAAATTAATATAAAATATTTTAAAAACCGCATATTACACAGACACTTCATATTTAATGGTATTTTATTATTTTTATGGCATTAAATGTATTATACGTTCAATAAAACATTTGCAATGGGGTTTGAGTTTTTGTTGCATTTTTTTTTTTTTTGCACACATTTGACCAGCAGGCGTGACTAGTGTGTGTTGTTTCGAGCACTTCAAAACAGTGAATCATATTGCGAAGCAATTGATTCGAAGCTTCGAAAAGCTCAAAAAACACTTTTTGCAAATACAACACACAATTCTCTATGTAACACACAAAAATCTAACAGGAAGTATCTTGATTTCCTTTTTCAAACACGACCAATCAAAATGCATCACTAACTCCTCACATGTGGTTTACTGAACACCAACCAATCAATAAACACACATCTACACAACTACACATGCTTGATGTGTTTCTTCTCTTTTGTACTGTGTAATACTGTATTCACAACCACAAATACTTACAGTAAAAAGTTTGCTTTCAATCTTGCTTTCATGTTTACCGTGAATTTTTCAATACTTTCAATCTTGAACAGAAATGTACACAGGAGCTCATGAAAGAAGAGCTTTAGGTTTTGAATAACTGTGTGTATATGATGATATATCCAAAAATATAATATTATGGCAAAGGCGTTTGCAACGTAAGACAAATGTTTGCTTTTGAGATGTGTTTGTGATATTTTGAATGCAGTGCTTCGTTTTGCAAGAGATGTGAGGCACTTTGCATTTTGTGTCTGCAATTCTTGGATTTGTGTGTAAAGTTTTCAGAAAAAGAGGCAAAGTTTTGAAAACGCGTGAAAGCACTGTTTGTGTTAGTTCCAGTAGGTGGCGCTGTGCGTGTCACAGTAACGTACCTCCACGACGCCGACGGGACGGTGGCAGCCGCTCGGCTCAAATGTGTCCCAGACATAGGAACGTTTCCCACATTCTCCTGGCGTCTGAACCATTCCTCCCTTCCAGCAGAGGGCGACGCTCACGCGGTCACTCATCACGGTCAGATCTTGATCCTCACAGATGTCAGCGCTGGGTTTTACCGCTGCAGGGTGAGGGACAGTTTTAACGACAGCTCAGTCTGGGTGGAGAGCGAGGACATCTTTATTCAGAAGACAGGTGAGCGTGTCCTTCACGTCCAGTCAATTTCCACAAAGACGCAGAAGTCGATGAGGGTTTTGTTTGTTCTCGCACAGATTTGGCAGCGACGCCCGTGGAGGTCATTGCGTTGGTTTTCTGTGGTTTCCTGTCGATTGTGATTGTGTTAGGCTCATTCTTTATGTTCTGGAGCACCAAGCGCAGAAACAACAGCTGCAAACATCACAGTAACCGTGAGTCCACTCGTTTCATCATGTGTTAACGTTCTCAGAACGTTTGGTTAACGTTCTGTAAGGTTCTCTCAAAGTTATGAAAAAAAGTGCTTCCAGTAACATTAATAGAACATTCGTTCAAAGTTTTCTGGTCTTTAAAGGGGTAATCGAATGCTACATGCACTTTTACAAGTTGTTTGAACTGAAATGTGTGTTGGCAGTGTGTGTACACAACCACCCTATAATGATAAAAATCCACCCAGTGTTTTTTTTTAATCTACTAAAATATTTACCCCATTCTCAAATCAAGCCGATCTCAGATGTCACACAGACAGGCCCCTCCCACGATAGTTTGATTGACAGTAGCGTTTCAGCACAGACTGGACTGGCGTCTTACCTTAGCTCCGCCCCTGAGTGACTGTCATCAGTCCGCCATTGTTTCACCGCCGGAGCAGATGTAGACAAGAATGACTCCTAAGTGATTGAGGTGTTCTGTTGTTGGATGTAATAACTTGTGGAAAATGGGCATCCTATGACCCCTTTAATAATGTTCTCAAAACATTAGCACAAACACATTACATCGTTCATGGAATGTTTTCTCAATTTCTCAATTATTTCCAACTGTAAAAGTTCTCAGAGTTCTGAAAAAAAAAACATTCTTCTAGTAATGTTAATAGAATGTTCGCACAAAGTTATTTTCCTTCTCTGTGGTCTTTAATAACGTCCTCAAAACGTTAGCATTATTTACACATCGTTCATGGAACATTTTTCTGAAACATTTTTGTTGGACGTTTGTCTAACTTTTTATTGTTATTTTCTATTACTATAATTTTCATATTTTTTATTTATAACAATTATTATTGCCAACTGTCAAAGTTCTGAACAAACGTTCTTCTGGTAAAGTTAATAGAATGTTTGTTGAAAGATATTTTCTTTCTTTATGCTCTTTAATAATGTTCTCAAATGTTAAGATTATTTATAAATCGTTCATGGATAATTTTTCTGAAACATTTTAGTTTAATATTTGTCTAACTTTAAAAAAAAATGTGAATACGTACCCAGCTAACATGGAAGGTTCTCAGAACTTTGACTAATGTTCTAAGAAATGTTCTCTCAAAGTTATGAACAAAGTAACGTTAAAAGAACGTTTGTTTAGAGTTATCTGGTCTTTAATAATGTTCTCAACACATTAGCATTATTTACACTACCAGTCAAAAGTCAATAAATGTTTCTTGAGCAGCAAATCAGCATATTAGAATGATTTCTGAAGATCATGTGACACTGAAGACTGCAGTAATGATGCTGAAAATACAGCTGCGCATCACAGAAATAAATTACATTTTAAAATATATTCAAATAGAAAGAAGTTATTTGAAATAGTAAAACTATTTCACAATATTACTGGTTTTGCTGTACTTTGGATCAAATAAATGCAGGCTCGGTGAGCAGAAGAGGCTTCTTTAAAAAACATAAAAAATCTTACTGTTCTTTTGACTGATCATTTTTCTGAAACATTTTAGTTAAACATTTGTCTAACTTTTTAAACATCAATACTAGCTTCAGATGGTTCAGAGAACATTCAAAAGTAACTTTCCAATAGTCTTTGAAAAATTATAAAACGAAATGTTCCCTTAACGTTTTTCTAACGTATCGGTGAACATTCTGAAATATTGTTTTCATAACATAAGCAAAAAGTTTGCACATGTTTTTGTTAGCATTGTCAGAGCTGTTCTTTCTCTTTTTGTCAGAGGACGTGATCCAGTCTGAGATGATAACGTGAGTCTGGTTTAGTCTCTCTCAAGCTTCATTCGGCTGTGATGCTGCTGTAAAGAACGCTTCTAACCTCTCATCTGTTCCTCTCTGCAGAATGAATGATCCTGTAGCTGATGTTTCCTCTGAACCTCAACCTGTGGAAATGAAACAGTCATCATGGAGTTTGAGGCCTAGAGGTCTAGACCAGTGTCCTGCAGAGACGTCTTGAAGATTCTAGAAATCCTGAACACTTTGATTAGCTCTTTAATTAAGGTGAAAGATGAACTCTGACTGGACATCAATCACTACTGAGCCATTTTCCTGTTTTTAAATTGTTTTCTATCAATGAGATTGTAAGGCTTTTATATACCAAATAAATGTTTAATTTATCAAATGCTTCTACTGAATATATGCTTTCTATGGAGAGAGATTCCTGATTAAAACATCTCTCATAAGGCAGTTTTTATATTTAATTTTATAGTTATGTTCATATTTCGTTGTTTAAATATAATCCTTTAAACAGTGGCTGTCATAACATAATGGCTAATAGCTGTTAACATAAGTTAAATAATGAAGACGTTGCGTAAAAATCTATTGAATATGTTATAGAATTAATATATTTATCAAAATGCTCCTCTCTAGAGTTAGTTTTCTTGCTGAATATCGAGTTTATGCTCATTGAAGGCTTTTCTGAATGTGATGTTATTGTTTACAAGCTGGTTTACTTACCTCTTTCCGCGGTTGAAACACTGATTGAACGATTAGACATGATTTATTTCGGTAAGTTGTTCTGTTTCTTTCAACATACCTTCTGATGATCATTCATGTTTATTTCGTGTTATAACTAGGAGTAATGAAGAAGAGATTATGATCGGTTGAGGCCGCCAAAACAACAGTTTGCATTTCTTGATCAGTTTGACAGAATTTTGATGGAATTTGAATCTTGAGATTTAAGAATTGATATTAAGATCACTTAATAAAGTAAGTTTAATTGATGAACTTATATAACCGTCAACCAAGCCCAAAACCAAGTTTATGATGGGATTTTTTACAGCTTTACAACAGTAAGTTGCTCTGTTGCCAGACTCGGTGTACTGAACCGAATTCACATACTAAGTTTTAATAATATGCCAAAAAGATACTTATTTGGCGTTTTTGCCAGTTTTGTTGGTGCACAAAAGTAAAAATGATTTTAAAGTACCAAAAGCAGCTTTTGTCCATACCTGACCAAACCTAGATGAATCTGAGAAAAAAAAAAGTATTAACTAAATTATGTTTAATATAAATTATAAGCAATAGAGTCACTATAAATCTCACTATAAAACTTACTAAACTTTACCAAATGTCTTGATACAACAACAATGTATGACAGACATCAAAGAACAAACACAGGCTGCAGGCTGCATTGGTGCAACAACACTTATGTATATTGATTATATTAGTGCAGTACATTTATGTAGATGTTCTCTGCAATCCTCTATCTTGAGTTTTCGTTCGCACTGGCATCTGCCCTATCTGTCCTCAACACATGTGCTGTTTAGGGTGGGTCTCACTGTGTCTATGTCAAACTGCTTTCACTGCTCCATTAATAATAAAGTTCTTGCTCTGGTGCTTGCATCTGGATATTGTTCTCATTTCTTCAGCAAGGATGGAATCGATGCATCTTACACTCATTCTCATAGGTGGAGGAAACTTTTGCATTTTTGATGGATGTTTTCATGTGTTGAAGTCTGTTTTCATATGCATGTTATTTTCCACCAGGTATTTCGGTTTTGCATCCAAGGATGGGTAAGTGACTTTCTTGCCATGTTTATCTGGGGCTTTATAGATAATTATAGTTGAATGAATACTGATTATATGTTTAATCCCCTCAGAAAGTGGAAAGGTCAAGGGTTTCGATTCCCAGGGAATGCATGAACTGATAAAAATCTATATATTGAATGCAATACGTGTCGTTTTGGGTAAAAGCATCTGCCAAAATATGCATCACTGTAAATGTGCTGTTACTTCACACAAGTCAGTAACATCATAGCACAGCATGAAGTCAGTTCTCCACAATCTCATTAACACGATCCACTAGCCACAAACAAACTAAATACTGTCTTCATCTTCAACAATAGATCTATTGATCTCGCATTTCAAACCCAACAAAGTTCTGTCTGTTAAATATTTTGCATGTAAAAAGTGTATGTGCATTGTTATTTCCAATAAATGACACTTGTTTTTATATTTTGTTGTTTAATGCAGTGACATTTTTAAGCATGTGCTTAATGTCCAAGTGTAGGGTAACTGAGTCTGTGTTCAATACATTTTCTGTTGCAGATGCTCTAGAAAAGCTTGATGAACCGGTTCTGTCGGGTCCGTCTGCTGCATTAGAAGGTTCAGTTGTGGATTTCTTCTGTGATATTCCTGAGAAACCGGCAACGTTGTCTGTCCAATATGAGCTTTATGTCGAGACAAACCCGGGTAAGATGATTGGGGAGTACTCCTCGCTGTCTGGAGAATTTGCCACTTTTTCTTTGATAATCACCGAACAGCATGACGGTCGACTCATCTGCAAGGCCAGCGGACACAATGACACCGATATCGAGAGCTCATTCAGTAATGGCATGGACTTCAGAGTCATTGGTGAGTGGCGTGACGTGAGTGTAATCCTCCCTGTTGAAAAAACCAGCATATACTGGTTAGGTATGTTTTGACGCTGGGATGCTGGTTTAAGCTGGTCCTTTGCTGGTTTATGCTGGTCCTTTGACAGCACATGACCAGCATAAACCAGCAAAGGACCAGCTTAAACCAGCATCCCAGCGTCAAAACATACCTAACCAGTATATGCTGGTTTTTTCAACAGGGCTATAAAGCAATTTTCTGTCCTCTAAATGATCAACGTGATCAAACTTAGCTGTCGCACACAATCTCCTCATGTCTTCTGTCTCTGATTGATAGTTTAGAGTGTTTTATCCAGTAAAAGCTCTTTTAGTGTAATTGTACAAACGTCCAGCTTCAGCTGGAGCGTCTCGTGTCAAATCTTGACTGATTTTGATCAAGTAAAGGTCAGAATAACTGCAGTAATATCTCCAGATGAACACTTACTGGACTGAAGCAGCTCAGCTTTACTTGATTCTCCATCAATCATGTTTTAGAGTCTCAAAACTGATCCTCAGGATCTTTTGAGGAGCGTTTGTTTCCAGAAGCTTTACTTTCACTGTTCCTCAGCGGAGGAATGATCTTCACAAGCCTCCAGAACATCTCACATCTTCTGAGGAGCCTTTATTTCTTCAGCTCTCAATCACTGCATTATATGTTTGGAGCATTTCAATCTCATCTTACTGAGACAGATTATTGGAGATATAGAGCAACCACTATATATCAGTATCTGCTGTGCTTTTATAAAGATCTCATTGATTTACATTATAAGCATCAGAATTTCATCATATAAATATCAGCATCTGATGCAAATTCATGTTTTTGCTCAGTTTGAGTCTCTGAATAAAATTAAGATGTTTTTTTTCCTTCATATTCTCACTGTATCAGACTATATGAGCTGTAAAAGCCTGATGGATCAAATATGATACTCTACAAAAGACTCATGCATACTTTTTGTTTAAAAGAAAACTAGATTTTCTATTATTTCATAAGTCAGGCTTTACAAGGGTTAAACTACACCTTATAATATATTTGTCAAACAATGACACTGGTTCCACAAAATAAACAACCTCATACAGGTTTGAGAGACATGAAGAACTGTTCCATTAATCTTTGCATTGTTTTCATCTTCCGTGTTTTGCAGTTCCAGTGAAGGAACTGAGCATCATTTCACATCCTTACATTGAGAACATATGGGAAGGACAAACTTTGACCCTCCAGTGCACAAAAACCAAAGGAACGTACGTCTCCTATGATTGGCTCTGGAACGACGCACCAGTTCAGATGCTGTACGACAGGAATAACGACACTCTGACCATCCACAGGGTTTCTGCACAAAATGCAGGCAATTACATGTGTGTGGCATCAAACCAATATAATGACACGACGATCTTCAACGCCAGCAGTGGTGTGACTGTGTACATCAGAGGTACGATCAGGTCACACAGTATAATCAAGTTTAAGACTTTTAGTGTTTTTAAAAGAAGTCTCCTCTGCTCAGCAAGGCTGTATTTATTTGATCAAAAACACAATAAAAATTCGAAATATTATTGCAATTTAAAATAACAATTTTCTATGTGTATATTTGTTAAGCTGTAATTTATTTATGTGATGCGCAGCTGTATTTTCAGCATCATTACGCCAGTCTTCAGTGTCACATGATCTTCAGAAATCATGCTAATATGCTGATTTGCTGCTCAAGAAACATTTCTGATTATTATCAATGTTGAAAACAGTTGTGCTGCACAATATTTTTGTGGAAACTGTGATACATTTTATTTTTCAGGATTCACAGATGAATAGAAAGTTCAAAAGGACAGCGTTTATTTGAAATGGAAATCTAAATGTCTTTACTGTCACTTTTGATCAATTTAATGTATCCTTGATGAATAAAAGTTTCGATTTATTAAAAAAAAAGCTTACTGACCCCAGAATTCTGATTTTTTTCTAGAATATGTGTCAAAGCCTGAATTCTCCTTTGATGTTGTGAAGCTTGATGATGGAGGTTATAAAGCCATCATCATGTGTCAGTCTAAGAAAGGAACGCCGCTCAACACCTTTAGCCTGTTGAACCACACTGACCTCATCGCCACCGAAACGACCGACACGACCAGTGCGTTCTTTAACATGCCCATCGAGCTGAACCGTTACATGGGACAAATGAGATGTAACGCCAGCAACCAGGGCAACTGGGTTCTGAGTGACCCGTACAGCTTGACCGTGGGTATGTAGCTCAATGAACCAAATAAATGAACTAAATAGGTTTGCGTTTCAGAATTACATTTAAGGCGAACAGGCGAAAAAACATTGTTTTTTCATGCACTGGCCAGTTTTGAGATTTTGGTCTGTTTTGATTCCATAACATGTCTAGTGGAAAGAAAACTTGCAAAACAAGTGTCTAATTTATTGCACTTGTATCTGTACATTTCAATCTGTTCCCTCAAAAAAAAAAGTTATTTCTCAACTTCAGCAGCACTTACATACACCAACATTTACAGTTTTATTAATATCTGATTTCTTAAGGTTTTATACTGAGGTTTGTTTATATATCATTTACCTGATTATATACAATACTTTATTCCAAAAATATGGAGAAACCTTTGATTTTGAATACGTTGACAGTATTTTCCGATTTATGGAGTGATGTTTTGTTTCCATAACTTGTCTTCTATCATATTAATGTAAAGAAAACATCCAAATTACAATTTTAAGTGTTCATTTTAATACACTTTATCTATATCTTTCTGTAGATTTCAATTACAATGCACTTCTTTAAAGTCGCTTAAAGTCGTTTTCTTCAAATGAGTTTATTTCTCCACTTCAGCAGCACTTACAAACACCAAAACTTACAGATTTATTCCTGTCTATAATTTGAAGGTTTTTACTGAGGGGTTTGTTCATATATCATTTAAATGATTATATACAATACTTTATTCCAAAAATATGGAGAAACCGTTGATTTTTTTTCTGGCTGTTGACAGTATTTTCTGATTTATGAAGTGATATTTTGCTTCCATAACTTGTCTTCTATTATATTAATGTAAAGAAAACATCCAAATTACAATTTTAATTGTTTATTTTATTACACTTTATCTATTTGTGCCTGTAGATTTCAATTGCAATGCACTTCTTTAAAGTCGCTTAAAGTCAACGTTTTCTCAAAATGAGTTTGTTTCTCCACTTCAGCAGCACTTACAAACACCAAAACTTACAGTTTTATTCCTCTCTATAATCTGAAGGTTTTTACTGAGGGGTTTGTTCATATTTAATTCACGCTGATTTATACAACATTTTATTCCTAAAAACATTGTGAAAATGTATTTTTTCTGTATTCGTCACAGTATTTTCTGATTTATGGAGTGATAAAAATAGAAATCCAAAATTCCCTCAGTAAAAACCTTTAACTCTAATATGTCAACAAAATCAAACAAGAATTTTGAACCTGGTTTTATCCAGTATTCAGATTTATTTTCTGGAAATGTGCACGAATTAGTGAATTTGCATGCAAAATGCAATAATTTTTGTTATAACATTTCTGGAAAATTCTGAAAATTCTAAAAAATGTTTAAAAAAAACAATCAATCAACTGGGGAAGTATGGTGATATTTACTAGTCATTTTTTACCCTATTCACCTGTGGTTTCTTGCCTTATATATGTATTGTTTTGTGTTGTGTAACTGAAAGAACATCTAACACCAGATGTCTCAGAGTCTGTAGGAGGCGCTGTAACGGTGACGCCCTTCAAACAAGTGGGTCTGGACTTCCAGGTGGTCAACGTGGAACTGCACTGTAAGGTGGAGCGGGGAACGTTTCCACAGTACAGCTGGTTCCTCAACGACAGCAGGCTGCTGGGCCGAAGAGGTTTCTACACAGACAAATCCATTCTGTCTCTGTCTGTAGGCCGAGACAGCACTGGATTCTACCACTGCCAAGCTTCAGACAGATTTGACAACAGCACCAGCATCCGCAGCCCAAAGATGCTGATCAGTAAAGAGGGTACAGAAGCCTGACACCAAACACTACACTGAATCACTTTAGAAAGGGGATTTTTTTTTTAAGTAAGAATGGATATATGATCAAATAGTCGAATAGCTGCTGCTCTCCCTGTTATGAAGAGTCTGGGCTAATTTATATGCATTCAATCATATGATGTTTCTAAATATTAGAGCTGTCAAAAGATTAATCACGATTAATTGCATCCAAAATAAAAGTGTTTGTTTGCATAATATATGTGTGTGTTCTGTGTATATTTATTATGTATACATAAATACACACACATACAGCATATATTTTGAAAATATTTACATGTATTTACATGTCTACATTTATATTTATATAATTTATATTATAAATAAATATATTTAATATATAAACATAACCTATTTTTCTGAAATATATACATGCATGTGTGTGTATTTACATATACACAGTACACACACACATATATTATGCAAACAAAAACGTTTATTTTGGATGCGATTAATCGTGATTAATCGTTTGACAGCACTACTAAATATAGTACAAAAACTTGTTTTTTTTGGTCTGTGTTACTTAATTTTTCATTCTTATCTTTTTAGGAACAAACTTAAACATATATCACATATATTTGTTCATATATTAGTTACACAGGCCAAAATTAATTCAATTAACAGACATTATAAAAAATCAATCAAGCATGTTATATATACAATATTTCTCTCTCGCTATATATATATATATATACAGAAAATAAAGGTAATTAAAATAATAAAATAAATAAGAATACTAATAATAATTATAATTATGATAACATAATAAAAACAAATGATAAAAATGCAGGAATTATGATATTAGTACTTGAATACAACTAAGGGAATTGGTACTTAAAGAAAAAGCCATGTCTTAAAGAGTATATGTCATTTACATATATATATATATATATATATATAATTGTCTGTAATTTAATTTTATGTGACTGGGTTATTATGATGTGCTTGACGAATCTTGTCAAAAAATGAAATATGAAGAATTAAATAATCAATACTGAATGAGAACAAAACTTGAATTCAGACTTTTGAATTTGTCTCAAAACTTCTTCATAAAGTCATTTATGAATATAATTTTTTTAGAAATACATTTTATATATTCATATATTTCTTTGTAATATACACATTTAATATAAGATTAAATCGAAAATAACAGGTATTTTTATTTTACAATTATTTTTATTCATAAATTGATGAATTGAATGAAAATTAATTGCGTGTATACATACAGTATATAACTTTATGAATAAAAATAATTTTAAAATAAATTACCTTTTATTTTTTATTCAATCTTATATTAAATGTGTATTTTACAAAGGAATATATGAATATATATAAAATGTATTTCTAAAAAATATATATTCATACATGACGTTATGAAGAAGTTGTTTTGAGAGTTTTGAGACAAATTCAAAGGTCCAAATTCAAGTTCTCCTCTCATTCAGTATTGATTATTTGGTTCTTTTTTCATTGTTTGACAAGATTCGTCAAGCATATCATAATGCTATAGCTAAACTATAATTAACTATGATGTGTTACGCTACAGTCCCAAACACTCAAACTGTTCTGCATCAGTCTGGCTCTGATGAATTCTGTCTGTCTGTATTTTTGCAGCACTGAACACAGTCTCTCCTTTGGTTGTGATCGTTGTTTTCACCTCTTTTGCCCTGCTGA
>NW_015547652.1:252968-253479 GCF_001515605.1 Sinocyclocheilus anshuiensis
ATTAGAGCTGTCAAAAGATTAATCGTGATTAATCGTTTGACAGCACTACTAAATATAGTACAAAAACTTGTTTTTTTTGGTCTGTGTTACTTAATTTTTCATTCTTATCTTTTTAGGAACAAACTTAAACATATATCACATATATTTGTTCATATATTAGTTACACAGGCCAAAATTAATTCAATTAACAGACATTATAAAAAATCAATCAAGCATGTTATATATACAATATTTCTCTCTCGCTATATATATATATATATACAGAAAATAAAGGTAATTAAAATAATAAAATAAATAAGAATACTAATAATAATTATAATTATGATAACATAATAAAAACAAATGATAAAAATGCAGGAATTATGATATTAGTACTTGAATACAACTAAGGGAATTGGTACTTAAAGAAAAAGCCATGTCTTAAAGAGTATATGTCATTTACATACAGTGGGTACGGAAAGTATTCAGACCCCCTTAAATTTTTCACTCTGTTATATTGCAGCCATTTGCT
>NW_015547652.1:253679-273732 GCF_001515605.1 Sinocyclocheilus anshuiensis
CATTTACATATATATATATATATATATATATAATTGTCTGTAATTTAATTTTATGTGACTGGGTTATTATGATGTGCTTGACGAATCTTGTCAAAAAATGAAATATGAAGAATTAAATAATCAATACTGAATGAGAACAAAACTTGAATTCAGACTTTTGAATTTGTCTCAAAACTTCTTCATAAAGTCATTTATGAATATAATTTTTTTAGAAATACATTTTATATATTCATATATTTCTTTGTAATATACACATTTAATATAAGATTAAATCGAAAATAACAGGTATTTTTATTTTACAATTATTTTTATTCATAAATTGATGAATTGAATGAAAATTAATTGCGTGTATACATACAGTATATAACTTTATGAATAAAAATAATTTTAAAATAAATTACCTTTTATTTTTTATTCAATCTTATATTAAATGTGTATTTTACAAAGGAATATATGAATATATATAAAATGTATTTCTAAAAAATATATATTCATACATGACGTTATGAAGAAGTTGTTTTGAGAGTTTTGAGACAAATTCAAAGGTCCAAATTCAAGTTCTCCTCTCATTCAGTATTGATTATTTGGTTCTTTTTTCATTGTTTGACAAGATTCGTCAAGCATATCATAATGCTATAGCTAAACTATAATTAACTATGATGTGTTACGCTACAGTCCCAAACACTCAAACTGTTCTGCATCAGTCTGGCTCTGATGAATTCTGTCTGTCTGTATTTTTGCAGCACTGAACACAGTCTCTCCTTTGGTTGTGATCGTTGTTTTCACCTCTTTTGCCCTGCTGAACGTCGCTGTGATAGCTTGCTGTATTTATGGAGTTGTGCTACGTAAGTTAATCTATATCACTCATTATAGCATATGTATCGTTTGTTATGTGCAATTCATGATTATTTTAACTGTGTAAAACCATACGCTCATTCTGACATGTTCTCAGGGAGAAGATATTCAAGAAAATACCCGTGAGTTTTCCATTTTTTATTTTACAAAGTCATAAATCTAGCATAAAATCAAATGTATTGTTGAGCTAAAGTCCTGCTTTTTATTTAAGACTCACTGAACAACGCCGAAAAATGAGAATCACTGATAAACAGGAAGATGAAGTAGAGGAGGATGAAGATTATCTAGTGAGGATGCATTTATTAGTGCTTCTCTTTTAGTTCATAAACAGACGTTTAGTAATGAATGACATATAATGAACCTGCCTCAAAATTTGGCAAAAAAGTGCATAATTTCTTCTCTTTGGAACATGCCTTAAAATATTGTCTAGATAGGCCTCTTACTAAGTTATTGTTGGTTAAGGAGCATTTGTGTGTGATTCTTTTGCTTGAGATGTTGGAGGGTTATGAGGAAGACGTTGTCCAAGCGGACAGATTGAGTGGCTCTGCTGAGGTATGAGTTATTATTTATTATTTCTAGACTGATTTCTAGACAGTTCTAGAGGTGTTTCGAACGTTAAAATTGTCATTTTGTTCTGTTTGACAGGATGAAGACCAATCCGTGGATGAAAGCGCTCTGTATGAAGGCGCGGTTTCAGAATAATTCCTGGGTTTTCTGGGAGTTTAATCAGATCCACTGAAACTGAAAGCGTTTGGTTGCCTTCACTTATCCGTTGCATGTTATTCTGTTCAGACAAAGGTTTATTCAAACCGAAACAATAGACAAACGCTCATGGGTTGACATGACTGTGACCAATCAGAAGCAAAGACAGCCAACAATGTGTCTACTGTCAGATTCATGTCAAATAAGAGTGTGTTTGTACCTACTCAACTGTATTTTGGAGACAAATTCCCTGCTGAAAAAAACAATAGAAACCATCACAGAAATGTTTAATGGTTTCCACAACAAATACCATTACAAACCATCAACTTTTAACCATTAAAACCATTAAAAATGGTTTTCTGTAGTGTGTTTTGGGACATATTCCATTAGGGTTTAGTGGTTTTAACAAGCCACCAATAAAAGGCGACTAATAACCAGTAGAAGTCCCACCATAACCAATAAAACCATTACAAATTTTGTGATGGTGTCTATTGTTTTTTCAGCAGGGTGGTACCAAGTGAGCTAAACCTGACAAAACCTGCTTTTGGGATGTCCTCATTTGTAAAAATGTTATGAAATATATATATTTTTTATTTTCAGAAAATGTGCTGTTAGATTATAATATTTGTATTTAGCCAGCTGTATGTGTGAACAATAGAAGTCTATGCAATTTAAACAAGTAAATGTGTGTGTGTTTGTGTGTGTGGTTTTGAGGAAGTGAAAATTACAAATAAATACAAAAATATGTTTTGATAAAGCCAACAGTGTACAATGTTCATTTTAATGACAAATGAATACAAAACAGATAATTTGTGCGTTCTTGGTTTGAATGAACGGCGTTGTTTATTAGCTGTTGTTCATCTACACTGTAATGGTTAAATATAACCATTATAAGGATAATAAGGATATTAATAAGGATATGGTGTGCTTACACACAGAATCTTTGCTTGTCACACAGTTTCTGAAAGCTGACACTCAAACAGCAGAAGCACACACCAAATCTACAGAACCATACACTAATTCTCAGCCTTTGATTTAGTTTTCAATTTCAGAAAACACTTTTTGCAAAACACAACACACAGTTCTCTGTGTAACACACACAAATCTAACAGGAATTAATATTATGGCAAAGCTGTTTGCAAATGTTTGCTTTTGAGATGTGTTTGTGATATTTTGAATGAAGTGCTTCATTTTGCAAGAGATGAGAGGCGTTTTGCATTTTGTGTGCAATTCTTGGATTTGTGTGTAAAGTTTTGGAAAAAAAGAGGCAAAGTTTTGAAACAGCATAAGCATATCAACACACAATCGTGACACTGTAGAATCTACAGATTGTGTGTTAATATCCTTATTATCTCATTATTAAACATGAAACTGCCGTAATTTAATCAATAATGATTTGTAGTAACGTTGAGGACTTTAAACGTATTGAATTTTCACTCAACGTCGCGAAGTTTGGATCATTTTAGCGAATCGGTTCTTTTGAACAGTTCGTTTTAATGGTAGCCTGGATGGTGTGAATCATCAAAAAGATCCTGTTCAATAGAACGATTCACTCGCGAATCTGACACCGGTCTGTGAGGAAGCAGCTGCACCGGGGGTGTGTGTCCGTGTTGTGTTTCCAGCTGTCGCTTGTGTGTGTGTGTGTGTGTGTGTGTGTGTGTGTGTGTGTGTGTGTGTGTGTGTGTTTCACCGATGGAGTCGAACAGTGCGGCGTACGGAGCCTCGCTCGCCGGAGCGGGATTCGATCCCATCAAATTTATCAAACAGCCTCAAACTATCATACGGTTCCTCAGCTGGGTGAGTGGCATGTGTCACGTTCAAATCATCAGCTTATTGTGATTAATAATCGACAGCAGGGTCAGGGTGAAATGGGTTTAAAACCTTCGTGAGTTTCTGTCAAATTTATGAGCAAACGTTTAGGTTAATGGAACGTTCATTTAAAGTTACATGGTATTTAATAATGTTCTCAAAAAGTTCAAAAATGTTACTTGTGTATCACGCACGGCTTTTTTTCTGAAACATTTTAGTTGAATGTTATAGTCTTAACCATTGCTACTTGTTTCAGAACGTTCAGAAAACATTTAAAAGGAACGTTCTCGTAATGATAAAATGTAACGTTCCCTTAAACGTGTTCCTTAATGTTTGCATAACCAAGAAAAACGTTTTGGAAACATTTAGAAAACTGGACGTTTTGAATGTAACAGAAATAACGTTTTGGAACGTATTAAAACATACATATTTGGTAGCTGGGTTAAGTTTAAAAAGCACAATTGATGATGAACTGAAGCTATTATTGAGTTGTATATTCACTCATTTGTCTTCTGGTTTCATAATTACTACATTTTTGAAACAGTTTTTTGAAGCTGCTTTGACACAAATTGTATTGTATAAAGTGCTACAGAAATAAATATGACTTAATAGTGTAAATGTATAAAAGAGTCAATCTGCATGCTTTACTTTCAGGACCGAAATCAACCGTCTGCCTCTTTTTCTGACTGTTTTAGAGTCATCCTGATTTACTGATTAAATTAATTGATCTTTTGTAGACTCTATTGAACAGCAAAAAACATCCTCAAATCTGTCAAAGAGAGTGTTCGACGTTCAAATGTAAATTCTCAGAATAGGAGCTGGATTGCTGTAAATTCACAAGTGTAAACGTGGTTAATTTAGCTGTTCAGGCATATGATATGAAGGGGCTTTCCACAGACGCCGAGGAAAGAGTCACTGAGAACTGATTCATATCTAGTCCTGGTCTTGATGACGGCATCAGATGACCTTGTCAGCCATGTCTAGATTTGCTGGGGGTAATTTGTTTACGGCGTCATACACATTTGCACAGCAGCAGTGTGTTTGGTTGTGTCTCCCTCTAGTCACTCAGTAGTTAGTTAGTTAGTTAGTTGTGTCTGTGATCATGTGCATCATGTGATTTAGTGCACAAGCACAGAATGTCCCAGTGCTGACATGTAAACACGGCAGATGGCTGGTAATACGAGAGGCCTGCGACAGAATGGCGTAACTCTTATCCGTTTCTCCTACAGTGATTCTGAAGTTTGTCTGATCTTTGTGACACATTTGCATGAAAATGCATCGGCGGAGGCGTGTGGCCGCGACCTCTTCCTGCTCTCAATGTTTCCATCCTCTTCTCGCTGCACGCTCATCCATTTCACATTTATTCCTCTTTCAGGTGTTCTTTAAATCATATACATTATTACACTTGTAAGAAGCCTGCAGCTCTTTCACAATAACATGAAACTCATTCAGACACATGCTTTTAACATTAAAGTGTGCGTTCACCCAAAAATAACAATTTGTGCTCAAACAATGTGCTCACTCTCAGGCCATCCGAGATTAGGATGAGTTTGTTTCTTCATCAGGTTTGTAGAAATGTAGCATTGCATCAGTGTCTCAGCAATGGATGCTCTGCAGTGAATGGGTGCCGTCAGAATGAGAGTCTGATAAAAACATCACAATAATCCACAAGTAATCCACAGCACTCCAGTCCATCAGTTAACATCTGGAGAAAACAAAAGCTAAAACAAATCCAGCATTAAGACGTTTTATACGAGTCCATAATCCATAATAACGCTTCCTCCAGTGAAAAAGTGTTCTGGTGTGAATCAGGAGAGAAATCTGCACAGATCAAGCAGTGTTTAAACAGCTCTAAACAAATATGTGGCTGGATTTTGATGTGAGAGACAACAGGAGATGCACTTTTTCACTGGAGGAAGAGTTATTATGGATTATGGACTCATATAAAAACATCTTAATGCTGGATTTGTTTCAGCTTTTGTCTTCTCCAGATGTTAACTGATGGACTGGAGTGCTGTGGATTATTGTGATGTTTTTATCAGCTGTTTGGACTCTCATTCTGACGGCACCCATTCAGTCCTCTAATCACAAAAATGAAGACAAAAATATCTTGTAAATTACAGTTGTTCTGTAAGAAAAAAGATGATTATGAAATAGTCTTATTTTATCCTAAATTCTTCAAATCCTTGAGGTTTTATTTTGGCGGAATCTTGGTGAAATTCTGTAAACTTCTGCCTAAAGAAATGTTAGAGATCATGCAAATGTATTTGCACCCCCATTGGGAATTGAGCTAAAGTTAATATTTAGAGAGAGCTTTGCTTCTGAAAATGTGAAGATCTGGTTGTTTTATTTCTGCTTTTATGGTTTGATGCAGCTTTCACTTCTCCTCATGTCAGGTGTTCGCCATTGTGGTGTTTGCCTCCATAACCGCCGAAGGTTACGTGAACAGCAACGTTGAAGCACAGGTGAAGTGCGTCTTCAACAGGAATGAAGGGGCCTGTCATTATGGCGTGGGCATCGGCGTCATCTCCTTCCTGGCCTGCTTCGCCTTCCTATTGGCTGATGCGCTCTTGCCTTTGATGAGCAATGCTCAGGAGAGGAAGTACGTGGTGATAGCTGATCTGGGCTTCTCAGGTGAGACGTTCCTCAAGTCGTTTCTGCGTCGGTGATCAAGGTTTATACCAGTTTCCTCAGAGCTGTCTGTTCCATTTGTGGAAACTCTGATGCCATTTTCTGAAGGTCTATTTTTCCACTTGACCTGTTATTGTGGCATCTTTCTCTAAAAGTGAAACGTCTTGTGGTTGTTCACTGTACATTAACACATGCACATGTCGCTCAGATGGCCTCTTCCTGTGTGAAACGCCAAACGCTTCAATCCTACTTGTTTTTCACTATTATTCGAAAATATACCAATTTAAATGGCATCTGTTTGTCAGTTGATGTATATCAGGGTTATTATAGTTAACTCAATGCATAAGAAAAAACATTTTTGTTACTTGAAATAAAATAAACATTAACTGAACTAAAAAACATTTTATTTCAGACAGTTGCCATGGCAACATTTCTCATTTTCATTTAGTTTAAGTAAAAAAAATTTAATCATAATAATAAATAAATAAACTAAAACTAATAAAATAAAATTAATAAATGGTAAATAGACTAATACAAATGACAAAAACATACAACAAAATTACTAAAACTCTAACTAAAATTAAAGTGAAAACAAAATCTAAAAATAAAATCTAATTCAAATTCATAACAAAAACTGTACATAATATCCATATATCAATGATACAATCAATGATGATTGTGAAGTCTTTTGGTTGCATTTTATTGTGGCTCAAAGGCCATTATCCACAATCCTATTCATAGGCCCCAAATATAAACCAGGAGTCTCTGTAGATTAAAATAAGCCAAAATAATTATAATTAAAATCAAATCAAATAATTCAATTTCAGCATTCCAGAAGCTGAATGATGTTGAATGTTCTTCAGGGTTCCTGCTCTTTTTAACCAATGAATTTAGATGACTTTTCCAGCTGTTCATGATTTATTGAATAAAAATATTTTTACTCACAATTTCTACCTGAAAAAATATTTTAGAGATCGGCAAAACTAGATAAATGTACATTTATTATAAAAATCCTATTTCTTCAAAGATAAAAATATGGATTATCTTGATTTTTAGTTGTTTTATCTTATTTTAATGCTTGTTTTGTCTTATTTTGAATCACTTTAAGCCATTTTGAGCCCCCTTATTGCAGGGTTTAAAACCAAAGTCCTGTATTTTCTGTGGCTTCAGTTAGCTGGGTTACTTTAATTTAATCACTGACCTATTTTGTCAGATCTTTGTGTTAATATTAATATATTTTAATACTATTGTAGCAATAGTTCACCCAATAATGATCATTCAGACTAGTGGAAAGAAAACATCCAGAGTACACAAGTGTTTATTTTATATGCGTATCTTTGAAGTCGCTTAAATTAGTTTTTTCAAAATATGTTTCTCCTCCACTTCAGCAGCACTTACATACACCAAACTTAGCAGTTTTATTCCTCTCTATATTCTGAAGGATTTTACTGAGGGGTTTGTTCATATATCAATTACCCGATTTTATACAGCATTTAATTCCTAAAAATATAGTGAAAATGAATTTTTTTTCTGGCTGTTGACAGTATTTTCTGATTTATTGAGATATATTGTGCTTCCATAACATGTCTTCTTTCATATTAATGGAAAGAAAACATCCAAAATACGATTTTAAGTGTTATGACATTTTATCTATTTGTGTCTGTAGATTTCAATTACAGTACAGTCCTTTAAAAGTTTTTTCTCCACTTCAGCAGCACTCACATACACCAAACTTTACAGTTTTATTCCTCTCTATATTCTGAAGGTTTTTACTGTGGGGTTTGTTCATATTTCACTCACACTGATTTAAACAACCTTTTTTCACCTGTTCATTCTGTCATCATGTACTCGCCTTCATGCCATTCCAAACCCGTATGACTTTTTCTTCTGTGTTTTCTGTGTGTGAACGGTTTCTTTCATTGCTGATTTGTTGTCTCAAGAGTCTCTGATTGTCTAATCAATGAAATGGTCTTGACTCGTGTCTGTGCTCTCTGTGCTGTGTGTTTATCAGCTGCCTGGACGTTCCTGTGGTTTGTGTGTTTCTGTCTCTTGGCGGATCAGTGGTCAAAGACCCAAGACACCAGCGGCATCCCTACAGACGCCGTCCACGCCATCATCGCCTTCTCGTTCTTCTCCATCGCATCGTGGGTGAGTGTGTGAGATCTGTCTGATGAACTGATGGATAGTTACTACAGTAAAACTACTTCAATCTGCCTAAAGTCGGCTAAAGTCATTTTCTCAAAATGAGTTTGTTTCACCACTTCAGCAGCACTTACATACACCAAATTTTACAGTTTTATTGCTATTTATATTCTGAAGGATTTTACTGAGGGGTTTGTTTGTATATCATTCACCTGATTTTATACAACATTTTATTTCCGAAAATTTTATTCTTTTTTTTTTTTTTTCTGGCTGTTGACAGTATTTTCTGAATTATGGAGTGATGTTTTGCTTCCATAACTTGTCTCCTTTCATACTAGTGGGAAAAAGCATCTAAAATACACATTTTAAATGTAATGTTTATTTTATGACACTTTATTTTTTGCGTCTGCAAATATCAATTACAATGCAATTCTTTAAAGTCGCTTAAAATCGTTTTCTCAAAATGAGTTTTTTTATCCACTTCAGCAGCACTTACAAACATCAAAACTTACAGTTTTATTGCTATTTATATTCTGAAGGATTTTACTGAGGGGTTTGTTCATATATCATTAACACTGATTTATACAACATTTTATTCTTAAAAACATGGTGAACATATATTTGCTTTTTGTCTGCTGACAATATTTTGATTTATGGAGTGATAAAAAGAGAAATCCATAATCCCCTCTGTAAAAAACTTCAAAATATAGATGGGAATAAAACTGTAAGTTTTGGTGTATTTAAGTGCTGCTGAAGTGGAGAAACGAACTCATGGCCTTTAAAGATATATACATTGTAGGGCTGTGCAATATATTGAAATATCGCAAATGTACATATCACAATATGCATATCGCTACAGCTTGCCATATTTGGGGCCATTAACAAAAGACAAAGAGAAAATCACTCAATGCTCTTACCTAAATAACTTTTGTAGCTTAAATAAGAATCAGTGCATATTGAATTCAAAGAGTAAATTCTAAGCAGTGTTTTTTTATTTTTCCTTTTTATTATTCAGTTCCTAAACTCATGTTAAAATGACATTTTTATGTAATGCTCGAGTAAAACACTACCGTTCACTTTCAGAAGTTGTTGTAGGGGTGCTTTCTTATTAGAATCAGAATCAGAATGAGCTTTATTCACCACTTAAGTGTGCGCAAACACAAGGAATTTGTTGTGGTTTTACAGGAACTCTTGGTACATGCATACATACAAATAATAACCATACATATATGACACAAGATAGTTATAGAAGTTCACAGAACTGACTCAGCAACAGCTGAGTAAAACTGTTTCATCTGAGCAGGTGGCACTTTAAGCATTATCGTATCGCATATCGAATATCGCATTATTTATTGAGTTATTGCATATCGCATTTTTCTTCAATATCACACAGCCCTAATACATTGTAACTGAAATTATTGTAATTTACAGACCCAAATAGAAAAACTGCAATAAGGCGATACACTACAGGCAAAACCATCGTTTTTTCATGCACTGGTCTATTTTGCATCCATAACATCTCTTCTATCAGACCAGTGGACAGAAAACATCCAAAACACACATTTATGTGTTTGTTTTATTGCACTTTTTCTATTTGCGTCTGTAGATTTCGATTACAATCCAAATCTTTAAAAGTTTTCTCCTCCACTTCAGCAGCACTCACATACTCCAAACTTAGCAGTTTTATTCCTCTCTATATTCTGAAGGTTTTTACTGTGGGGTTTGTTCATATATCACTCACACCGAATTATATAATATTTTACTCCTAAAAACTATTGTCTGATTCATGGAGTGATAAAAAGAGAAATCCAAAATCCCCTCAGTAAAAACCTTTAACTGTATCCTGTCAACAATATCAGACCAGAATTTTGAGTCTGGCTTTATCCAATATTCATATTTATTTTCTGAAAATTCAAGTGCATACGCATATCGAATATCGCATTATTTATTGAGTTATTGCATATCGCATTTTTCTTCAATATCACACAGCCCTAATACATTGTAACTGAAATTATTGTAATTTACAGACCCAAATAGAAAAACTGCAATAAGGCGATACACTACAGGCAAAACCATCGTTTTTTCATGCACTGGTCTATTTTGCATCCATAACATCTCTTCTATCAGACCAGTGGACAGAAAACATCCAAAACACACATTTATGTGTTTGTTTTATTGCACTTTTTCTATTTGCGTCTGTAGATTTCGATTACAATCCAAATCTTTAAAAGTTTTCTCCTCCACTTCAGCAGCACTCACATACTCCAAACTTAGCAGTTTTATTCCTCTCTATATTCTGAAGGTTTTTACTGTGGGGTTTGTTCATATATCACTCACACCGAATTATATAATATTTTACTCCTAAAAACTATTGTCTGATTCATGGAGTGATAAAAAGAGAAATCCAAAATCCCCTCAGTAAAAACCTTTAACTGTAATATGTGACCCTGGACCACAAAACCAGTCATAAGGGTCAATTTTTCAACATTGAGATTTATACATTATATGAAAGCTGAATAAATAAGCTTTCCATTTAACTGTATCCTGTCAACAATATCAGACCAGAATTTTGAGTCTGGCTTTATCCAATATTCATATTTATTTTCTGAAAATTCAAGTGCATATGTAAATATAACATCTCAGAAAACTTGTAGTACAATACTTAATGTCTTAATGTACTGTGATTAATCAACTGTAGGAAGTAGTCAATCCAAAATATATACAGACACCTTCAACATTTCTCACATTATATCAGTTTATTGGCTATAGTTTAGAAAATGGTAATAAAATATGAGTTAAAATGTGTCAGAACAAATTCATCTTGATAATGTCAGATAACTTTGATAGAAAGGTATGAAATAAAACATGCTCAGGTCAAAGTGACTGGATAGTTTTTGATCCCAAATTTTACTGGTAGTCCACTGTATGAAGAATTTTTGGGTAGGATTTGTCACAGTTAACTTTATTTTGCTATCCTCACTTACATAAATTAACTATAGTGTCCTGCACCCACTAGTAAAAAAAAATATCAAAAATGATATCTGCTGTCTGAATAATTTTTCGGTTTGACTGTGTATAGTGAAATTGATTAGTTCACATTTTCACCCCGCTCACTTGTGGTGTCTTCCAAAAAACTACATTTATAAAAAACCTTGATTATTGTAAAGTTCAAAATCCCACTTCAAGTCGTTGATTGACAGTCGAATCTCTCGTCTTCTCAGGGAGCGTTAACGTACTTCGCCCTGATAAGGTTTCGTCAGGGCATTGCAGACGTGACCCAGAACTACGTCGATCCGCCAGCGGACCCCACTTCACCGTATCCCACCACCTACACACCACCCACATATCCATCCTTCCAGAACACCGGTCCAGACATCTTCCAGCAGCCGCCTATTGCACCGAACCCTGACCCATCCGGCCAGAGCAGCTACCAGCCACCTGTCTACTGACCCCTGACCTGCACAGAAACCTGAAACACGACACCAGGTCACGTGACGCCGCAGGCAGCCAATAGGAGACTGTTTGGCATTTAACATGTGGCCTTAAAGGGATAGTTCACCCAAAAATGAAAATTCTGTCATTAATTACTCGTGTCGTTCCAAACCCGTAAGACCTTCGTTCATCTTCGGAACACAAATTAAGATATTTCTGATGAAATCCGAGAGCTCTCAGACTCTGCATAGACAGCAACGCAACTGTAATGTTCCCAGACCCTAGAAACGTAGCAAGGACATCGTTAAAACAGTCCATGTGACATCAGAGGCTCAACTTCAGTTTTGCGAAGCTACAAGAATACCTTTTGTGCACAAAGAAAACAAAAATAATGACTTTATTCAACAATTCTTCTCCCCCGAGTTACGTCTTCCGCCATTTTGGAGAGTACCTTAAGTACGTAATCGACGTAATCAGCGTTGTTTACGTTCGGAGGAGAAAGCGCGCACATGAACGTAATTGTTTACGCTTAGGGGAAAGCGTGCGTATACATTGTGATACTCTCTAAAATGGAGATGTAACTCGGGGGGGGGAAGAATTGTTGAATAAAGTCATTATTTTTGTTTTCTTTGTGCACAAAAGGTATTCTCGTAGCTTCGCAAAACTGAAGTTGAGCCTCTGATGTCACATGGATTGATTTAACGATGTCCTTGCTACGTTTCTGGAGTCTGGGAACATTTCAGTTGCCTTGCTGCCTATAGCAGGGTCTGAGAGCTCTCGGATTTCATCAGAAATATCTTATTTGTGTTCTGAAGATGAACGAAGGTCTCACGGGTTTGGAACGACACGAGGGTGAGTAATTAATAACAGCATTTTCATTTTGGGGTGAACTATCCCTTTAAATGTGTAAATATTGTTTTCTTACGTGGCTGTAGATGAGTTCAGATTTGCACTGATGAGCTGGAATAAAACGATAAATTATTGTGGAGCAGGTCTGTCGCTCACACTGGAATCACAGCAGCGCTTGTGTGTTTTGTTAACGTTTTCCCAGCTGAATGAATAGGAATGTGGCGGAAACAAAAAGAGCCCATTGACCCCGTTTACTAATCGTGTTAGTGAATGAAGAGCTGGTGTGATTCACTGTAGAAATGTGGTAGAGTTACCAGATTACATGTTTAAACATCCAGTCAAGCTGTGATGGAGGTTGTAAATCATCTGTGATGCTTTTATATGCTTCCAGATCTGAAAACATCTGATTTAATGTGAAAAAAATGATTTCTTGTGTGGCTAGATCTGGTTTTGTTAGTGTCTCTCGATGTGAAAACGTTCACTGATCCACATAAGCACACTGTGATGCTGATCTGTGGTGCTGTTTGATTCGTTTTTCTGGTTTATCTGCCATACAACATTGATTTGATGAAGTTTATTAATCCACATTCATACATGAGTATTTAAAAAAATAATAATTTAAGAAATTAATTGAATTATTTCCAATGTTTGTTTGATTTGCAGTTTGCTTAATGGATTTAGCATTTGCTTTTTGTGCATCTTCAGATTACAGATTAAAAGTTTTTTTTTTGTTGTCAGTTTTCTCTGAGTTTTCTCTTCAAACAAAAACAATGGTTTGTATTCTAAATAAAAAATAAATAAATGCAACCCCTTGGATATGAAATCTCATTTTTAGACATCTATGAACAGGGTTTTTGTGGGCCTTGAAAAGTCTTAACGCTCTGGCCCTCTTCGGTCATTTTTGACCCGAAAAATTTTATATTTTGAAATTTTAAAAATCTTAGCTTCAGATGACACTTGGGTGACTTTTGTCACATTAGCAATATGAACACGCACAAAAAATCACGGACATGATTCGGATGTTAAGAGTCAAAAAAAAAAAAAGTCACACTTGACTTCTTTGTGGTCAAAAATGACCGACATAGGAAATTAATGGGAAATATGAAAAAAAATGTTCATTTCTGTTCTGTTTTATTAACATTTATTGAATTACATTGAATAAAATATTAATTACAAAATGTTTGTATAGTGTTTTGAATGATCACTATTCATGTTTGACTGTAATCATAATGTAAAACCTGATACTTATCTAACCAACAATATCTAAACCTTGACAAAAAGTAGTTTTAGAATGTCTAGATATATCTAAACGCAAAACCTAAAAAAAATAAAATTGTCTAAAAAAACAACGGGAATCGAAAAGCTTCTGTATATTTATCTATATAGGGTGCTAATACAAGAGGTTACACAACATTACACAAGTTTTTATTTTTTAATGCCTCCAGATGTTCCAATTCTCACTTCAAAAAATTGATTTTAAATGCCTTAAAAAAAAAAATGTAATTTGAAATATTGCATTTATTAAAAAATAGTAAAAAATAAATAAATTCTAATAGAGAAAATAGCTCGTTAAAATTGTATAAATATTGCATAGTACCATAAAATTCCCTCAAAATCATTAATAATAATCAAGTGAAATAAGTAATATAATCAAATGATATACAAGCACTATAACAAGTCTCAGTTAGCTTAACAGTACACGTAGCAAGATTTTTTTTAAATAATATAATAAATAGAAAACAGATAGAAAAAGAATAGCGCAAGCTAGTGCTAGAGGTCTTTTTGCTTTTGTTAATTGTATAATAAATTAAAATTAAAGCAGAAGTGAAATAAGTAATATAATCAAATGATATACAAGCGCTATAACAAGTCTGTTAGCTTAACAGTACACGTAGCAAGATTTTTTTTAAATAATATAATAAATAGAAAACAGATAGAAAAAGAATAGCGCAAGCTAGTGCTAGAGGTCTTTTTGCTTTTGTTAATTGTATAATAAATTAAAATTAAAGCAGAAAGTTTTAAATTCATAGTCATGGCATTAAAGTTTGCATGCATTACAAAAAAATATTAATGTCTTCTTCAGCATTTTTGTTTTCCAGTACTAAACATCCTCAAATCAAGATACATTTACTTGAAATGCAAACGTAAAATGAAGTGTTTATGCTTAAAACAAGAACAAATGACCAGTCAGTGTGTAACGAAAACTTGTTTTTCCTTTTAACCAAGTTGATTTTCCTGAGACAATTAGCAGATATTTGTTTCAATCAAACTCACTTCATTTTGATCAATTTCACAGAAGGCAAGACTTCTGCGTTTCTCATCTAGTCGTCCAACAAACCCAACATTTGTATATTACAGCTATTTTCGGCTCTTTGACGAATTACTTTTTATCCTGTATTCTGCTAAATGCATGAATGTAAAATATTTCTGTTGTAACATGCACACGAAAAGCAACACTGAAAAACCAAAATCACTTTATTTACTCTCATTTTTCACTCGTTGGCAGTTTTCCATGGTGTCAGCTGCTTGTTCGGTTACACAATTATAAATTAGTCTAAAATGGTTTAAATTAAAACACGTACAAATGATCGACTCATTTTTAAACTGAAAATACAAACTCACCATATTATGCTGGACCCGCTTTAAACGAAGAGTTAAAGTTATTATATACACAGACAAAATCAACAGCAGAAAAGGCATTAAAAAATACAAGTATCTAAATTCTCTCTAGTGAGTTAAGTGTAGTAACAGTGCTACTGTAACACACGGCAAAAAATGATTTTCTTCCTTAGTATCTTTGTCTTGTTTTCTAGTATAAATGTCTACAAATTCTGGAATTAAGATGTATTTGCTTGACAAGTAAAATTACTTTTTCTGAAAAAAATCAAAATCAAAATTGTGTTAGTTTTTACTTAAAACAAGCAAGAATATCTGCCAATGGGGTAAGAAAAATAACCTTGTTAAGATCATTTTTCTTAGCCCTTTGACATATAGCTTTTTTTAAGCAAAAACTAACAAAATTTAGATTTTTTATATATTTTGAAAGTATCTCAAGTCATTTTAATTGTCAAGTAAATTCAAGTTTATACTAGAAAGCAAGACACAAATACTAAGGAAGAAAATGTTTTCTGTAGCGGTACGACGGTGTTATTCTCATAAATGAAGGGAAGCGAAGAGTTTTCGTGGAGCGCTTTGATTGGGCTGTTTTCCTGACATCACATGTGGCGGCGTCTCCTCTCTCTGCGGATCGCAGTTCTCTTTACACGCCACGAGACCTCCGTAACACTCTCGGCACACTGCGTGATACTTATCAGCGCCGCCGATCACCTCCACCTGAGCGAACCAAACACAAGATGCCGTGAGGTTTCACTTCTGCTGACAGGATGAGGATGTGACACGGAGCACAAGTAAAGCACAGCGTGTGTGTGTCCAGATGGAGATATTTGTCCTCACCTCTTGTTCAGCGCCGAGTCTTTTGGTGTAAGCGGCTTCTTTGAAGCACTGCATGCAGACGGCGTTCAGCTTGACCACGCTCTCCGCTAGAGGCACCAGATTCAGGATATTACCGAAGGCCTGCAGACACAAGGGTCGAAGGTCATCAACACTGCTCAATATTTATACAAACATTTAAATATATTCATGTTTATATAAGGGTCAAAGACGTTAAGATGTCCGCATCAAAAGAAATTTCATAAAACGTGATTATATGTCCATAGCACATTAAATGTAAGCAAAGTGTCTACTTTTAAGTTTTTGGAGAATAATGTTACAATTTGGTTGAAATAATGTTACGTTGTCATTCAGTGTAACACTATGTAAAAATTCAAACATGCTTATTCTGACGTGTACATATTAAAATATATAAAATAATAAGAGAGCATATTAAATTTGATTGGGTTTTAAAGGAGTAAAAAATTCTTACTGACAAATGGGCAAAACCTAGAATAGTGGCACATTTTAAAAATGTAAAATTACAGCTAATTAGTATTTGGGGTGAAAGAAATTAGTCTTTTAATATGTCATAAATTGATTTTTGTTGTAAATATGCCTGACAAGATTGTTACACTGAATGATATTTTAGTGGGTCTCTTCTGAAAATCAGGGGAAAATGTATATAAATTTTTTTGAAACCCTTTTTCGTCTTTGACCCATAAATATATACATTTTAAGAAAAATATTTATACAAATAAAAATATATAACTATTATAAAAATGTTTATAAATTATTCATGTATTTATGTAAATGTATATGAATATACATCTACACAAATATACATTTATATATACAAAAATCTATATAAATGCTATATATAATTGTATAAATACTTATACATAATTATGTGTACTTAATTTATATAAACACTATTTATTATACATTTTAAGAAACATATTACATACTCCTGTACATGTGTGTAGTAGTATTTTTATTTAATGCCACGTCAGCATCCAACCCTCTACATTACGAGTAAATCACTCGCATATTCGACTAAATCTTACTCTGGGCGACTAAATGATGTCTAATATTAGCCACTGGCTAATGAATTCTCAGATTTTACTCGCCAGTGTGAGTTGGAGGTTAAGTGTAGCACAGATATATTTTCACTCACAGAACACTCTGACTGAGCGCTTCAGAGTTTCACTCTCCGTCAAGCGATCTGTGCTGTATGGATGTGCAACGCACCTGTATTTAACGTACCGTAAACTCTAGTGCGAAGGCGCACGACTCCCCGTCGCTTTGTTGCACACACACGCAGCGAGAGGTTCAGTTAAAATGACAAATATGCATTCGTAAATGGTTATCAAGTTTTAATTCTTATGACTAAAGTTCTATCATTAACCCTTTGACGCGTACGATCACACCGGTGTGATTAGAACGTTCAGTGCGTCACGTCATCAACTGCTGAATTTAAATCCGCTTTCGCACTCTGGCTAGCGTGAGCCAGATCGGACACGCTGAGCGCTTGTCATATCAATATATATATATATATATATATATATGTTTGTAAAATGGCACTTTTATAAATATCTGAAACTGTACTAATATATATATATATATTTATTTAATTTTTTTAATCAGTCTGGCGAGTAAACAAAAACATTTACTAGCCAATGGCGATTCAATTGCCAAGGTGTCCGTAGAGGGCTGGCATCAAAGGCTATTTTCATGGCAAAAGCGATTCAAAAATACAAGTATAACAATACAATAAAAACCAGCAAACAAACAAGTTATATTACACATATACTACAAGTATATATATTACAAGTATATATTACACAATTTGGTTTGAACACATTTATATAAATAAAATAATTATGTAAATGTATATATAGAAATATTTATATAAACATTTATATAAACATAGAATTTTGTAGAAATATTTACATAAATAAGTGTATTTGTGTAAATATAAGTATATATAAATTTGTAGAAATATTTATATAAATAGTACTCATGTAAATATATTTAAATGTATGTAACAAACATCTATAAAATAAGCAAATTGTATAAATATGTATTATTTATATAAATAAGCAAATGTTTATTTATTGTTATATAATTTTGTAGAAACCTATATAATTATGTATGCATTTACATAAATATTTACTTAAACCCATTTATATAGATATGCAAATAAATAATTGTTTATAAATATAAATTTTATGAATTTATATAAAATGGGGTAAAGAAAAACGCAACCCAGATCTCTCATCATCGCACCTTTCTCTGGAAGGTTCCATCAAGTGCTGCTACTACGATGGTTTTTCCCATGTTGGCCATTTCCTCACAGAACTCAACTGTGTCTGGAAACTGCAAAAGCCAAACATCTCAATTAATAATCGGGACATTACAATGCATAAAGTGAGCTGGATAATGACTGAAGCGAGTGGAATGGAAACATACAAACTGTCCCTCGTCGATGCCGATGACGCAGGCCTGCAGCGCCAGAGTCCAGACGTCTCGCAGACAGCTGGCAGGAACGGCCTCCATCGTGCTCCTGCAGCACAAACACACCAAGCCCTCAGATAACGACACGTAACACACACTCTCTCTCTCTCTCTCTCTCACACACACACACACACACTCTCTCTCTCTCTCACACACACACACACACACACACACACACACACAGTTTCAAAGGTCTCTAGTGCAGCAGAGAATATCATCATGAGCGACTGGAGGAAAATGAGCAAAGACGTGAGTGTTTGACTGTCAAATTAATGATTATTTATAAAATACACAACACTAGAGTTTTGAAGAAGTGATTGTCGATTATGAAATGTGTTCATAAAATGCTAAACATTCGTTCTGGCACGTATAATGAGATATTTTAAATATATATATTATTTATTTATTAATAATAATTAAAAAGCATTTATGACAAGCAACTAAACTGTATAGGAAGGAGGAAACTTGCTATATGTGACCTAAAAACTATTTGAAAACTAGCTCACTATTAACTGAATGTGAGTATATACTTCTTATAAACTGCAGTATACAGTTATGATTAGTATGTCAAACAGTATGCAAGAATAAATGTTTCAAACTTTGTTTTGATATGACTTGAAGTGTTTTATATTTTTATTTAAATTATAGTTACATTTTTGTCATTTTTATTAGTTTTAGTTTTTATGGCTATATGTTTTTTTTTATTACGTTTTAATTTATTTAGTTTTCTCACATTTTCAAATTAAAAATGTGAGAAAGAGAAATATTGCTTGGGCAACTAGCTGAAATAAATATTTGTATAATCTATTTTATTTCAGCTAAAGTGTATTTTTTTTCAAGTAATGATTTTTTAAAAATTATAATTTACCCTGGATATGATCTCACTGTTATGCATGTTTAATTTTATTTGTGTTTTTAATTAATAACATTGTGTATATTTATTTGTTATATATATTAATATAAAATATTTTACATTTTAAATTAATTTTTAATATTTTATTTTGAAATTTAAATATAAATAAATAAATAGATAGTATATAATAGTATTCTACATTATGTGCACTGTTTTATTCTGCACAAAATTGGTCCAAAATAATAAATCATCCGAGTATTGCATGCATACAGATAATTCCCGTGCTGTGCACTGTTTGCATGTTGCATACTGCAGAAATAGTGAGTGTAGTGTGCTATTCCGTCATGTGTCAGTGTGCTATAAGGACAGTGTCTCTCCAGCAGGTGCCGCTGTGTGTGTGTTTGTTTATCTGTGCACTGAGGGTTTCTGGGTAAATGCGTGCCCGTCTGTGTTGTTTTTGACAGGACCTGGAGCATCAGTTCTCCCCCAGCAGCTGGTCACACAGGATGTCCGCCGATGACGTGATCAGAGCTCATGTGTACATCAATGTGGATGTGCATGATGTTGTGTATATGAAGGTTGTGTGTGTGTGTGTGTGTGTGTGTGTGCTGATGAGGGCTGTACTGCATTTCATTCATGAAACAGTTCACATACACTGCATTTAAGACAGAAAGTAGATTATAAATGAGCTTTGAGCATGTGACCTACTGTATATCTGTGAGTCGCTCACTGGGATTGTGTGTATGCTCTGTTGTGTTTGCATGAGCATGTGCAGTGACACTGAAATCAGAAGTGTGCGTGTGTGTGTGTGTGTGTGTGTGTGTGTGTGTGTGT
>NW_015547652.1:273829-304929 GCF_001515605.1 Sinocyclocheilus anshuiensis
TGTGTGTGTGTGTGTGTGTGTGTGTATGCAGGCACAGAGAAAGCTCGGTCCGTCACTCAGACTTTGTTGGACGTCCCGTACGGTGATGGTGACGGAGAGAAGCTGGACGTTTATGTTCCCAGCAGCTCTAGTCCAGGTGCGCATGAGAACTGATTATAATGAGTCTCTAATTATCTAACAAACCTCAAAAAAATGAATTCTATTTGGAACTTAAATCTATTTTTAAAGACAATTAAGTCTATTTTTAGGACCATTAAAATTTGCAGCAGCGACAGTGGCATTTATTGTGCATTATAAAAAATATGTATTAAAATACACACACACACACACACACAAATATCGTATGCGATTTATCGTGCAGCCCTAATATACTGTATACACACACACACACACACACATTAATAAATCAGCAATTCTCTGTACTTTTTCTATCCAGAAAACTGAACTGAAAATGGGTGTACTTTACAATTTAAATTAAATTCATTTTTTATATTAAAATAATAATAATATAACATTACTATATATTAATAAAAATGTAAAGAATCAAAATTATGAAATAAAAATTATATATCAGAAATTAAGTCTAATTAAAGTCTAAGTCTAAATAAATAAATAAAATAATTAAGCCTGTTTTAAGCCATTAAGATTTGCAGTATTATAATGACAATTAAGTGCATATATTGTGCATTATTATAAATATGTAATAAAATGCAGTAAATAAATCAGCAATTCTCTGTGCATTCTATTTTCTTTCTATTCAGTACTGAAAACAGTCAAGATGTATGCATACAGGTGTACTTTTATTTAATTTTTCATATTAAATAAAAAATATATAAAATATAATAAATGTTATTACAAACTATTTTCTTTTATGTGACACTTCTGTATGTTTTTTGTGAGATTTGCTCATTGTAGATCATTCAGATGTTTAATTTCTGTCTGCTAAAGCTTGTAAAGTTCCGTCTGCTGTTGAATACAAAGCTCTGGTGTGTTTTTCTGTCATTAGCGGGTCATTGCTGACTGCTTGTCCATGTGATGTGTTTCAGACGTGCCGCTGGTCATTTACTTTCATGGAGGATACTGGCAGTTCCTCAGGTCTGAGCCGTCACGTTCCTGTTCATTTCTATGTCCAGGGACATTTCCATGTGATTTCCAAATCAAATATCAGTGTCAGAGACAGCAGAGCTTCACATTTGCATTGTGACCATGTGCTTTTCAAGCTGAGACTCACAACCGTGGCATGTTGTGTAATATAATAATCAGCATAAAGGCCTAGAGAATGAGAGTTGTGACTGTGAATTAAAATGCTATTTATTTATTTAAAGCTCAGGTTTGCTGTGCTTGTTTGTAGGGCTTATTAAATAAAAATATTAAACACTGTAAAAAAAAAAAAAAACGTGTTTAGGAAAAATAATTACAGCTGAAATTTTTTTTAATTAATAGAATAATGAATAGACAAAATAATTATAGTTAATAGAATAATGAATAGAAAAAAACTAAAATAAAAAACTATATAGACATACATAAAAACAACAAAAATGACAAAAATATACAAGAAAATGACTAAAACATAAGTAATTAATAAACTTAAAATTAAAAGAAAAAAAAACATTTTTGTTTCTTAAAAATAAAATAAATTAATTAATAATATAAAAAAAAAATCATAGAAAACCTAAGCTTATTTTTACTTCAGCTAGTTAAATTAAAAATTATTAAAATCTATATAGACATTTAAAAAACAAAAAAAATGGAAGAAGACGAAAACATACAACAAAATTACTAGAACTTAAATAACTAATAAACTTGAAAAGTGGAAAAAAACTAACATTTTTTTTAACTGGAATTTAAAAAAATAAATAAATAAAATAAAACAAAACAAAACAAGAAAAAATGGAACCTATTTTTATTTCAGCTAGTTAGCAACATTTCAACATTTCTCATTTTCGATAGGTTTATCTCAAAAGTACTAAAATTAATCAAATCTATATAGACATTAAAAAAACAAAAAACACCTAAAATTAATAAAAATGACAAACATATGCACCAGAATTACTACAACTTAAATGACTAATAAACTGTCTTTTCTCATTTTTCTTAGTTTAATTTAAAGTACTAAAATAACTAAAGGTAAAACTGAAATAAAAATGATATAAGCATTTTTTTAAAGTAATTAAATAAATAAAAATGATAAAATTCCCCAATAAAATTACTAAAATTAAAACGGAAAATGTAAAAATGAAAAACGAATTGATAATGTTAATGAACACTGTAATAAAGTCTGAATAATAACCCATGCTCTGGTTACAGTAAGAACGAGTCTGGGTTTCTAGCCGTGCCATTGGTCCAGAGGGGTGTGGTCGTGGTTGCCGTGGGTTACAGCGTCGCTCCTAAAGGTACAGCCCACAGAGAGGATAACGGGGAGTGTCCAACTCTGCGAGTGTGTTGTTTATGTGTGTTTATGTTGGTTTATTTAGGGGATATGGATCTGATGGTGTCACAGGTGCGCAGGAGCGTGGTGTCTGTCGTCCAGCAGTATTCACACATCAGGTCTGTTCATATGTGAGGTGAGGTGGCTGATGGGATATCTGTGCTTCATGGCGTCTCTCTGTCGCTCTGCAGTGGTCTTTATCTGTGCGGTCATTCGGCAGGAGCTCATCTGGCCGCTATGGTTCTGTCCACCGACTGGACACAGTACGACATATCACCGCAAATCAAAGGTACATCTGCTTTAAAAACACTCCTGCTCTTAATCTACAAGCACTTAGAATTAACCCTGTATAGCCTGACATATGAAATAATAGATTTGGTTTTTAAATGGAACAGATTTAGATGAAATATGTGACCCTGGAGCACAAAAGCAGTCATAAGGGTCAATTTTTAGAAATTGAGAATAAATAATCTTTCCATTGATGTATGGTTTGTTAGGATCGGACAATATTTGAGATACAACTATTAGAAAATCTGGAATCTGAGGGTGCAAAAAAATCAAAATATTGAGAAAATCATCTTTAAAGTTGTCCAAATGAAGTACTTAGCAATGCATATTACTAATCAAAAATTAAGTTTTGATATATTTACGGTAGGAAATGTACAAAATATCTTCAAGGAACATGATCTTTACTTAATATCCTAATGATTTTTGGCATAAAAGAAAAATGGATAATTTTGACCCATACAATGTATTGTTGGCTATTGCTACAAATATACCCCAGCGACTTAAGACTGCTTTTGTGCTGCATAAAGGAAAATCTAAAGTGTTTTGTATCATATTTGATCCATCAGGCGTTAACATAGTGAGAAAACAGCTCAGTTTTAATCAGAGACTCATTGATTTATTCTCTGTTTCGCTCTCAGGTGTGTTTCTCGTCAGCGGCATTTATGACCTGCAGCCCATTCTGTCCACCTACGTGAACGAGCCGCTGAAGATGACCGAGTGAGAGCCTAATTTTTATGCAAAGTCTTTGAAAAGATGCTGCTGTTATTCGTAAAGATCAGAAAACATTCCCTAACCAGCCGCAATAACTCGGCTTTGTTACATCACGCTGTGAAGCTCCGCCCACAGTGGAATCTCATTGGTCCTGTGTATTAAACATGCTGCTATGGGTGGTTTAAACCAAGTTAAGGATCTCGGTGATACAGCGTGAGTTTGTGTTTCAGGGAAGTGGCGATTAGGAACAGCCCCAGTCACTTCCTGCCGCAGCTCAAGCGCTCGTCCACTTCCTGTGACATCATCGTCGCCGTCGCGCAGAACGACTCGCCCGAGTTTCGCAAGCAATCGGAGGAATATTTCAAAGTACGTGTGAAATGCTTCACAGAAATCGTGACATTTACTCTCAGACGTTATTACTTATGCATGTTATCAAACACTGTATTTGGAGGAATTTGTCTTTAATTTTATATTTTGAAGAAGTCGATGTTGTTTTTGTTGTTCTAGGCTTTGGAATCTGCCGGTCTTAGAGTCTCTTTTGAAGACGTTCCCAACACGGATCACTTCAACATTATAGAGCAACTCGTCGATGAAAATTACCGTCTTACTAAGGTTAGCTGCTCATGTCAGGCCTGCATGCATTATTTAATGAAAATAACAAATTGCTAATTTTACGTCCTTGCTTTATTTATTTATTTATTTACTGATAAATTGCGATTGTAGTTCAAAATGCTTTTTTTTTTAAAGCTTCTGATTTGCTGTGCTTGTTTGGAGGGCTGCACAATTAGTGAATAAGTAGATAAATACATGCATAATACATTATTATTATTATTATTAATAATAATAACAATATATTATCATTACTTTTAATAATAATAATATTTAACTATGCACTTATAATAATGCATTTAATATTTAAATATGCAACATACATTATATGAATAATAATAATAATAAATAGAAATATTAAACAAAATAATATTTTTATTTTTAATAATAAAAATAATATTACTATTGTAACATTTCACTAATTTTCTGATATTAATATAAATATTAAATACTAATGTTTAATTTAATATTCATTACAATAGGGATACTTTTATTATTATTGTAATATTTTACTGTAAAATCAATCTATATAAGAAAAATAACAAATATTTTTTTAAATTTACAGTACAACTGTAACAATACTAAATACAACTAATTAAATAAATTACTAATCATATGCTACTAGGTTACAACAATGCTAGTATTTATGGTTGTCCTAATTTCTTTAATTTTAACTTTAAGCCTTAATTTCAGCTGAAAACCTCAGGAGGCTCTTAAAGCTTCTCTTTTGTTTACAGCCATTTCTAATGACAAGTTTGGGAAGATGAGCTGATTATGAGCCACTGTCGTGTAAATGAACACAATGCAGTGCGTATATTTATTGAATTAAATCTTAGCCTTTGTAAATTTGCTGTTTGCACTAAGCCGTATCATGACTTCAGGTTTATTTTGATGAATCGTGCAGCCCAATATGTGTTACTGATCAGCGTTTCATATCTTCTAAAGCTCCTACTAAAGATGATGGGGAAAAGTTGACGATCGTCAGATTACCCAGAATGCACTGCGCTGGAACAGACCTGTGAGTTGAGCTCAACGAGACCTCACTCTTTGTCCAATCAGACACTAGTATTACATGTTTTACATTGTTATTATTGAGACAGCAGCAGTGTATGTCGGTACATTCAAGTTTCTACTACAAGAAAATGACTGTAAACGTCTTTAAATGGTTATTTAAATGAAAGTGTCACACAGATGTGCCATGAATCAGTTGTTGATCATTTAAATATATCAAATATTTAACATTTAAATGATTCGATTTGATTGATGGCACTGGAAACCACTCTCGCTCTGCATTGTTTAAGTTGCACAGATGTATTTGTTTGAGGTTTTACTGAATCGGCACAGATTACTCTGGTTTAAACCGGTTTCTTGCCCTGGTCAGACATGTTTGGTTTGTTGTTATTAGCTAGTCAAACCGAAAGCCACTGGTTTACACATTTTTAGCAAGGAAACTGTATGTGAATATGATGTTTGTGTGTGTTTTGAAGCATTTCCAGTTCAATAAAATGCTGAGGAAAAAGAATATGAACACATTCGTTGTGATTAATGTTGCTTGTTCATGTCACAGCAGGCCGGTCCAGCAGATAATGGAGATATTGTTTATAAAAAACAACACAGTCTCTGTATTGGAGGACTGGTATTATACAAAACATTAACACAAGACAAACCCACTTTTGTACTCAATGTACACTTATAATATCCATTTTAGGATCATATTACGACAAACTGTAAATACACTGCATCCTAAATTACTTGACTAGCTCATGAATATTAATTAGGTTACGCCGCCGTTCCTGCTTGGCCATCTTTCCAGTTGCGTAACCTAATTAATATTTAAAAGCGAAGTCGCACTGTGATTCTTTGATTGGCCGGCTAACTTAGCGCTCGTTTCCCGACGTCTGCTTTCAACCAATCAGCGAAACGGACGTAGCGTTGCGTAATTAATATTCAAGAGGCGTCGCGTTTCATGGGCGGGGCTTCGCGTTACCGGTGTGTTGGCAGCCGGCGGTTCGTTTCGGTCTGAACGGCCGAGGAAACGGTGCCAGAACCGGGATGAAATACCGCCTTAACACACGATACTAAACTTCCGCATCGGACTGAGAAATACAGTAAGTATATGATGCAATTTGAAGAACATTCAGGAAATTTCGTCTTCAGCCGCATAAAGGGTTAAATCCGGTTATTCAGCAAAAAACTGCCGGGACGAAAATGAAATTTTCCAAGAAAATCAATATATTATTATTATACTAACTCACTAATAGCAAAAACAGAAATGTCTAAACGCTCATAAGTTTCGTTTATGACAGTGTAAAAGTCGTATGGATGCGAGGTTAATATTGAAAAACTCTGAATTAATGTATTCATAATCATACATTGAGGAGGGACAAACATTAAGAAGGCTCAAATCCTCCAGAATGGCTATTTGTGAGGAGATTATGCTGTGTGTTTGTGAGTGAATTGTGTAAATAAAGAGTTTCCGCGCATGCGCAGACCGGGGCACTTCCGGCTGTTCAAGTTAAAGCATGATGATGATGATGATGATGATGGTGTTTTAAAGCGGCTTTGGTTGAACTCTCTCCCACTGCGGTACTTCAGTAGCATTAATACTCAGAGATGCTCTGAGTGACAAGCAGTAAAGTAGTGCATGTTCACGCTGACTTGCAGTTAAAGTGAAGTGTTATTAACTTATTATTAATAGTATGAACAAATGCATCAGGGGTTGCAAGATTTACAGACCCAAAGATTTTGTTAGCAACGCTTCATAATAACTGTCTAACATTACTGCAATATGATATAATCATCATTTAGCAAGTGTAATTAATAGACAGAAATATAACTACATTTAATGATTTGTTAACTAATGAAAAAACATGAATATATTTAAAATAAAAAAATGTATATACATATTATATATTAACTATATGTATTATATATATTAAGTTGTAATAAATGTAATTAAATTTAAAATAAATATGCCTAATAATAATATAATTATAATAATTCTTATTAATATAATCTGTAAAATGTTAATTTATATTAATTTATATGTGTATATATATATTTACATTTACATTCCATTTAGTCATATATATATATATATATATATATATATAACAAATAACATGCATGCATATACATTTAATATTACTGAATTATTAATAAATGAATATATCATAAACATAATGAATTAATTATATATCATTATAATTATACTGGATTAATGAAATAAATAATAACCACACTAATATAGTACATTTGTTTGTTCATAAGAAATATTAACAGCTACTGAGCTGATAGTATAATAGAGTATATAAAGTATTAGCAGAATATTATAGTTTTACTAGTATGTTTCTAGTTGAACTCTGTCCGGCGCTCTCATCTGAATGGATCAGACAGAAAGAGATCTGCATGTTCGGTCTCGTTTGCAATCATTTACCAAACAAATCAGCTTTTCTTCGAGAGAAACCTGACCGCAGACTCACACACAAAAACAGTCGGTATAATTCATTATTAGTCTTTAATCTGCGGGTCGGTCCTGAGCACAAATAAACCCTTAATGTCTGGTTTCACGTTTCTGACGGTATTATGGCTTTAGAGAAGAAATGCGGTGTTGAGAAGTGTTTAATGTGGTTTATAGCCGTAACCTCAGGTCTGAGTCTGAAGGTTAGTGAGTGTGCAGTAGGTTAGGGTTCAGTATTTGCCTCGTCACTGCGGCTCAGTGATCTCAGAAGATGATGACAGAGGAGCGCTGGGAGAAACTGATAATAAAACACACTCGCACTGAATGAATGAGACAAACACCAGACATGAGGGCCAGAAAGAAAGGTTCGTGTTATTCCTCCGTTATTCATTACTATTCACAATTATTGAGCATGTTTGCTTAAAGGTGAAGACCCTACTCAATGTATGTTTTGCAAGGTTCCCCTTTCTGTTAAACATATTTTATTGAACACAACTTTTATGAACTCACTTAAAGAGTTATTTAGTAAAATTCTGCCAGGAAATGTTTTAGAATTTTTATCACATGCTAATGTAAAAAAATCTTGTGTGATATAACTTGTTTGTTGGTTTTTATTGCATTTGTTATATTTCTTTTATTGTTTTTGCCATGAAAATAGCCGTTGATGCTGACATGGGATTAAATAAATATATACATACTATATTGAGAAGGACGAGTTTAGTTGAGCTTTGGTTGAATGTCCGTTATAAAACTGATCTAAGCTTCTAATGTGAGTTCATTCTTATTTTGTTGGAAGCTAAATTATGTAGTGAAATAATTGAGTATTTTTTATTTTATTTTAATGTGGTCCAGAAGTTTGACTCTAGTAGTATAAAAACTGTTCTGTGTGTTTGCAATTTAATTACTTTTTGTTGTTATTGTTTTTAGAGAGAAACATGAGTATGAATTGTATCTGTTTTGCTTTTAAATGTTAATTTTATGAATTACAAATGATTTTTGACTTATATTTAGCATCTTGTTTGTGCTGGGCTGAACTTGATGAACAATGTTAATTGTATAATTGCTTATTTTGTTGGACTGGTTAGTTCACAGGTAATCTCTCACCTTTCACAGGTAAAGTCATGGTTGCCGTGTCAACGATTACATACATTACAAGTGTGCTGTGATTGTTTGAAGCTTCATGTGTGTCTAGTGACCTTCAGATGTTTTCCGGTTAGATTAAAAATGATACAAGATTCTAATTTGATTAATTGTCATTTTGTAGGAAACTAGATTGTTTGATGAATTAATGGATTGAGTAATTTTTTTTATTTAATTTTATCGTAGTCCAAAAGTTTGACACTAGCAGTGAAAATACTTTGGTTTTGCATGTTTTTATTTAATTACTTTTTAATTTTTTACACATTATGATTGGCATATCCGTTTAATATGCATTTTTATACATTTTGTGTTTATATGTACTATTTTAAAAGCTTATTTTATGAAGATTTTGGCTCATATATTAGTGTGTTTCAGACGTGTTTCTATGTTAAGAATGATCCAGTGTTTTCTGTTTTCTCCACATTTTTTAATCAAATCATGAGAGAGATTAAATATAATTTTACTTGTATGTAATTGTATTTTTGAATTAAATGTATTACTTTGGATAAAAGCGCCTAATAAATGACTAAATAAATAAGAATAATTGTATTTAATTTTTAACATTTTAATATTACATATAGGCTATGTATAATATTAAGATAGTAATAGATATATAATAAATAAATAAATAAAATAAAATACAGTATTAGTATCTGATCTGGTATAATATAATGTAGAAAGTATTACTATGTGTTACTAAAGGGTTTCTATGTTAAGGATGACAAAACTTCTAATGTGAATTAATTCAAATTTTTTAGGACACTCAATTATTTAATTACATTTAATTTAATGAATTCTGAGTAATTGTACATACAATGTGGTCCAAAAGATCTGACACTGCTAGTGAAAATTGTTTGCTGAATTCCTCATTTGTAAGTCGCTTTGAGTAAAAGTAAATGTTAAAGGGCAGCTGTGTGTTTTATGAGGGTTTGTGTGATTAGGAGCCACAGTGGCATGTAATTTCTTAATGAAGCGTGTCGTAATGACTCAGGCAGGTTGATAAACCTGAACTCTCTCGGGATGGGATGTTTGCTGTTGTTTCAGCATCTGTTGTTTCGTTTTGTGCACGTCTGGGAGATGCGGAATGCTTTGCTGCATGGGGAAAAATGCAAAAAGGTTTGGTTGTCCACCTGATTTTCATTATTTCATGGATGTGCATGCATTGTTTGGGCGTTTATTTGAAATGCATTGAGTCAATAGTTTGCTGATGTGTTTTGTGTTAGTTCAGACCAATATAAACTCAGCATGTGAATGCAGAAGTCAGTGTTTGATAGGCGACTGTTATGTGTGTTTAAGGCAAGAAACTGTTAGTAGGGTAAAGCACCATACTTCCACAGTTGATTAATCACAGTAAGGTAAAAACGTAACACTCTACAATAATAGCAGTGCATGAATAATCATCTACTAATATGTAAATTATATATTTTTTTAATATGAGCTAATGATGAGTATTAGTGCATGATTATTCATGTACTGTTATTGTAGAGTGTTACCAGTAAAATTGTATCACCATCCTGACCCAGTTGATTAATTAGAGTACATTAAGGCAATTGTTTTGTATTACAAGTTTTCTGAAATGTTATGTTTAAATATGCACTAATTTTCATTCATTTCCAGAACATATATCTGAAGATTGGATAAAGCCAGATTCAAAATTCATGTTTGACTTTGTTGACATATTAGACATATTAGACTAGAAAGGTTTTTACTGAGGGGATTTTGGATTTCTCTTTTTATCACTCCATAAATCAGAAAACACTGCCAACAGATAGGAAAAAAATACATTTTCGCCATGTTTTTAAGAATAAAAGGTTGTATAAATCAGTGTGAATGATATATGAACAACCCCCTCAGTAAAAACCTTCAGAATATAGAGAGGAATAAAACTGTAAGTTTTGGTGAATGACTGTAAGTGCTGCTGAAGTGAAGAAACAAACTGATTTTGAGAAAATGACTAACGAAATGTACTATAATTCATATCTAAGGCAAAAACATTGTTTTTTTTTTCTTGCACAGTTTTAAGTCAGTTTTAAGATTTTGTTCTACTTTGCTCTCAAAACATGTCTATTTTCAGACTAGTGGAAAGAAAACAACTAAAACACACATTTAAGTGTTTATTTTATTGCACTTTTTCTATTTGCGTCTGTAGATTTAAATTCCAATACATATATTTAAAGAGTTTTTCCTCCACTTCAGCATCACTTACATACACCAAACTTTACAGTTTTATTCCTCTCTATATTCTGAAGGTTTTTACTGTGGGGTTTGTTCATATTTCACTCACACTGATTTATACAACATTTTTATTTCTAAAATCATGGTGAAATTGTTTTTTCTGTCTGTTGACAATATTTTCTGATTTATTGAGTGATATTTTGCTTCCACATGTTAATGGAAAGAAAACATCCAAAATACAATTTTAAGTGTTATGTTATTACACTTTATCTATTAACATCTGTACATTTCAATGACAATTAATTTCTTTAAAGTCACTTAAAGTCGTTTTATTAAAATTAGTTTGTTTCTCCAATTCAGCAGCACTCACATACACCAAACTTTACAGTTTTATTCCTCTCTATATTCTGAAGGTTTTTACTGTGGGGTTTGTTCATATTTCACTCACATTAGTTTTTATAACATTTTATTCCTAAAAACATGGCGAGAAATGTATTTGTTTTCTGTCTGTTGACTATTTTCTGATTTATGAAGTGATCAAAAGAGAAATACAGAATCCCCTCTGTAAAAACCTTTAACTCTAATATGACGACCTGTGGCAACAAAGATGGAAACATAATTCATGCATTTAAAAAATGTATTTCCATCTCTGTTGCAACAGGTTTGGAAGTGTCTAAAATGACTGCAGACATATGTACAAGTCACTGGTGTTTGCTGATGAGTTTTTAGCTCAAGGTTTCTGCAGACCAGTCAAGTTCTTCCACACTGACTCAATCAATCATTTCTTTTTGAACCTTGCCTTACACACAAGGGGTTGCACCGACTAATCGACTAGTCCTATATTCTGAAGGTTTTTACTGAGGGGTTTGTTCATATTTCACTCGCACTGATTTATACAAACTTTTAATCCTAAAAACATGGCGAAAATGTATTAGTTTTCTGTCTGTTGACAATATTTTATGATTTTTGGAGTGTAAAAACCTTTGACTCTGTCAACAAAGTCAAACAAAAATTTTAAACCTGGCTTCATCCAATGTTCACATTTATTTTCTGGGAATGTATGCAAATTAAAACATAACATTTCAGAAAACCTGTAATACCAAATAATTGTCTTAATGTACTTATTCACCTGTGGTGTCTTGCTTTAAATCTGCACCTGCATTTGCACTTATATCCCACTCTCCAACAGATGTTTTATTCACTTGTATTCATTCATCATCTTCTTGATTCTTCTCTTTCCCATGTCAACAGAGAGCTGTGACCCGATGCGGGTTTCCGTTCATGGTGTCTCCATGTTCTCCTCCATCACCAGCTTCATCTCCGACCCACGTTTCCGCTTCCGATGGCGAGCCATCACGGTGGCAACCCTCCTGGCTTTGGCCGTCTTCATGTACCTGCACCAAACGTCATCAAGCTCCACTGACAGCAAAGTTAGCGGTCAGCGCTCGTGGCGATCCAGCCGAGACGTGTCAGGCGCAGAGGTAAACAGTAACAAAGTACATTTACTTGAGTATAGCACTTAAAACCTGGAAAAGTCAGATTTTCATGATACTTTTAATAGAAGTTAATTGATAAAGAAAATCTATTTATGACATTATTTTTGACAGCATCCTCATTTTACAACATTTTTACACAAGTGCCTAAAACTTTTAACAGTACTGTAGCTTTGCAGGAGGTTTCTTGAAGCATCTCGGAGATACAGTTCTTCTGGATTGAGTCTGTCTCAGTTTGTTCTGTTTCTTCATGTGACTCCAGACAGACTGATGATGATCAAATCACATCTCTGTGTGCAGCACTAACATATATCTCACTGCATTATTACAGTTAATGGCCAAATGAATGTTTGGAAATGTAAACTGATATTTCCTACTGACACACTACAGCAAAAGATAGAAATAACTGACTTAAAACCGTTTCTTAGCTGCTGAAAATACTAGTGTTCTAATCATTTTGGCCACCGCTGTACTTCTGTACTTTTACTTAAGTAAAAACCAGTCTTTACAACTTTCACTTGTAATGGAGTAATACACTATATTGCCAAAAGTATTGGCACCCCCTTCTAATGAACAGGTTTGACTACTTTAGTAATTTCCATGAGTACAAATCTTAATGTTTAAGCATATAATGATATTCTAGGGAATTGTGTGCTTCTAATTTATTTTTTTCTCAAAATTATAATCGTAATGATAGTTGTTATTTGAGAAATTTACTTTTGCATTTCATGTATTGCACTTTCTCCAGTAAGAACAAATCAGTAGAATGTGGATACATACATGGTGTATTTTACCTCATCTAGTGTACTGATTTATTATAGGCTTTTTATTATATAAATCAACACCAAAGACTTATGCAATCTCTCTGTCTACATTATGAAAACAGCTAAAACAAACGAAAAATATTATAACAGTGAAATTCCTAGTAATTCCACTAATTCCATAATTGCAATAGTCTATTTCTCTATTAAAACAACAGCGGTTGAGTAAGTGTATTTATTCGGCGATCACAATCGCAAACGAGGTTTTTGGTACAGTTTTTATCTTTTTGAATACATTTTAGTCTCGTCTTATTTCGTCAACGAAATTGCATGTTGATGTAGTCTTAGATATCGTTTATTGACCTTATTGTCGTCTAGTCTTCGTCTCGTCTTAGTCATGGGAAAAAAGCTCGTCAACGAACATTTTTCGTCAGTCTTCGTTAACGAAATTAACACTAGGTAAAAGACTGTAAAAATGCAACAGAAAAAACCTGTTAAATGGTTAACGGTAAATTCCCCTACTATATACGGTGAAAAACTGTATTGGACATTACATGTAATTTTACGGTAGTATACTGTTTTTGGAAGTGAAAAATACCGTATAATAATAATAATCGTAAATTGACATTCCCAGAATTCCTTGCTTTACATTTCAAATGTTATGGGTTTTTTTTGTTGAAACAACTGTTTCTTCTTAGTTTTTTCTTATCACGTTTGTATATTAGGGTTGTGTGTTACACCTAATGTTGTTAAATGAATGTTTATTGCATTATTTCAGTTTCATGTGTGTTACCGTGATGGTGTTCAGTGTTTGTGTGAATGACACTGTGCACCTACTATATATGTTATTATTTAAAAGCTGCGTGTGATGGGCTTTGGTTCATCACGTGACTTTCTCATCACCTCCTGCATTTGGTGGTTATCAGTGTATTACAAAGGTACAAAACAGATTTCAGTACTTCAATAGGTTGGTATATTAACATTATATCAGTTAATGAAATTACGGTATTTAACTGTAAATTCAGGTTAAAACCGTAAAACCCAAAATGTCGCTACCATATTTGTTATGGTAAAATTCTGGCAACCACAGCTGCCGTTTTTTTTTTTTTTCTACCTTTTTACAGTGTAGAATATCATTATATGCTTAAACATTAAGATTTGTACTCATGGAAATTGCTAAAGCAGTCAAACCTGTTCATAAGAAGGATATACTTTTGGCAATATAGTGTATTTGACCAGCAGTATCTGTAGTTTCACTCAATAATGGAATTGTGTACTTTATCCACCTCTAGTCAGGCATGATGGCCGCGGCTGAATCAGTGGACTCGCGTTATAACGACACGTACCCGCTCAGTCCACCGGAACACACGGCTAGCGGGATCCGTTACCGGATCGGAGTCATAGCGGACCTGGACACGAACTCACACAGCCAGAAGGACAACACGTGGTTCAGCTTCCTGAAACGAGGCCACCTGCTGGTGTCCGACAGCGGGGACAGCGTGTCTATGGAGTGGGATCCGGAGATGGTGGTTCTGGAGAGTCATCTGTCGGAGAAGGGCCGCGGCATGGAGCTGTCCGAGCTGGTGGCATTTAACGGGCACCTGTACAGCGTGGACGACCGTACGGGCGTGGTGTACCGGATAGAGGGCAACAGAGCCGTGCCCTGGGTCATCCTGCCGGATGGAGACGGCAGCGTGTCTAAAGGTAAATACGGCTTGTGTGTTTTGTTTCTTTATATGGGAACAACTTAAAGGTGACATATCATGAAAATGGGACTTTTCCAGGTTTTAAGTGCTATAATCAGGTCCCCGGTGCATCTACCAACCAAGGAAACGTGAAAAAGATGAACCTAGTAACTTTGTTTTGGGAAGCCTTTTTCTGCAAGCCTCTGAAAAAACGAGCGCGTCTGATTTCGCTCCCTTGGTGACATTGCAAAGGGTATGAAAAGTCTATAACATACTTTGGTTAAAATTTCTCAATGATAGTGTAAAACAACACCCTTTTTACCCTGTCAAAAACAGCTCTGTGTACAGTGACCCGTTTCGGTGCATGTTCCTTTAAATGTTAATGAGCTCTGCTGGCTCCGCCCCTCTCTTCCGAGCCACTCTCTGAGACTGTAAACTTTAGAGTTCATCGTGAAACTTGATAATTAGTCAAGTCAAGTCAAGTCTGCTTTATTGTCAATTCTTCCACATGTACAGCACATACACACAGAGAATTGAAATTCCCTCTTCTGCTTCCTCTCACGCCGCTTGTGGCGCCTCCGCTGTGGGCGAGATGCAGTAGTGGGGGTCGGTGATGGTGTGGACCTCCGGAGCAGACCGAGATCCCGCAGCTCTTTGGCGTGCGCAGTTTAACTCTAAAAATGTGGTTCTGCCGACATCGAGCAGAAGCTCACGACTGTATGCGCACTTAGAGACAGGTAGACGCGATGAAGATGTACAAAAACACTGTGACTCACAAGACAAAAAACACGAAAACACCGTTCTGACGGGAGAGAGAGAAGCCGCAGCGTGTGCACGCGCCGCCATATTTTAAGTTTTAAACATTAGCACATTATTAGGAAAGGCAATTTGCAAAGATCCATAAAAAACCTTATACTCACTTCTTCTGTAGGTGAAGCTGGATCACGAATGGTTCGCGCGAACATAGATGCGTGTCAATCTACTATCGTGGGAGGGGCCTGGGTCTGTGTGCCATCACACCACCAAGAATCTGAGAACGGCTTGATATGAGAAAGGGGTTTGGATTTATTGAGATTTTTTTTAAAAAGCACTGGGTGGATTTTTATCATTACAGGGTAGCTGTGTACACTAGGGCTGTCAATTTTTTTTTCGAATATTCATCGAATTTAAAATAAGAATCTACATTCGAATGCAAAAACGTTGCATTCGAATTTTAGGTGTGCGTCAGGCTGCCTTATCAGTGGTGCACAAGATGCGATGACGATTTAAGTGTCGTTGCATTTTAATGTTTTTCATAGCTTATCCACTGGATGTGGCGCTGCTACGTTGTTCATTTAAAATATTGCAGAAAAAGAGAACATCAATGCGGAGAAGATGTTGTTTACGTCAAAACCGAAACCAAGCCGTTCACACAGAACGCATATTTATCGCATTTTCTAGAGGGACATCTATCACCGTTGCACTTGCGTCTCGCACAAGAGAGCAGCATGTTTAGAAAGCCATGTAAAATTAATCTAAGTTCAACTTTTAAAAAACTGTATATACTCTCTTATATATTACTGGATATACCTACTCATATCATATTGTGCCATTTAACGTCACATGAAATCAGATTGGACTCACAATACCAAGTAGTATATCATGTACTCTTCAATACGTTTCATCCAACTTCCTGTTTAATAAGGAAACACGTCAAATTCTATGAAGGTGCTATTTTAGGTCTTCCTACATGCTCAAAAGTACCTAATTTTGACCCTTTGTATTTTTCTGTGACCTCTGACCTGTGGCTGCAGGTTTTAAGGCAGAGTGGTTGGCGGTGAAAGACGAGCGTCTGTATGTCGGTGGTCTCGGGAAGGAGTGGACGACTATCACCGGCGAGTTCGTCAATCACAACCCCGAGTGGGTGAAGGTGGTTGGTTTCCATGGGGACGTGGAGCACGAGAACTGGGTGCCGCGGTATAACACACTCAAGAAAGCAGCAGATATCAAACCGCCAGGTGAGTCACACACACACCTGATCATGATCACATGCCGGGGCGGACTTACACCGAGTCCGAACGACGCCGCAACATGCGAAATTTCTATTTGTGACCCTGGAGCACAAAGCCAGTCATAAGGGTCAATTTTTCGAAATTTAGATTTATACATCATCTGAAAGCTGAATAAATAGCTTTCCATTGATGTGTGGTTTGTTAGGATCGGACAATATTTGGCCGAGATGCAACTATTTGAAAATCTGGAATCTTGAGGGTGCAAAAAAATCTAAATATTGAGAAAATCATCTTTAAAGTTGTCCAAATGAAGTTCTTAGCCATGCATATTACTAATCAAAAATTAAGTTTTGATATATTTATGGTAGGAGATTTACAAAATATCTTCATGGAACATGATCTTTACTTAATATCCTAATGATTTTTGGCATAAAAGAAAAATGTATAAATTTGACCCATACAATGTATTGTTGGCTATTGCTACAAATATACCCCAGCGACTTAAGACTGGAACAACATTCAAACTATGACACACTGCAAAAAATCTAGTATTTTTGTCTTGATTTCTAGTATAAATATCTACAAATTAGGGAATTAAGATGCATTTACTTGACAAGTAAAATGACTTAAGGTATTATGTCTTGTTTTCTGAAAAAATTATCCAAATTTTGTTCGTTTTTTCTTAAAACAAGTAAAAATATCTGCCAATGGGGTAAGAAAAATAATCTTAATTTAAAGGCTAAACAAGATTATTTTTTCTTGCTACATATTTTTTTTTCAGATATAGTATTATCTGTCTATACAGTATATTATCTAAAAAAAAAAAAAATTCTTATATATTACATATTTGGGGTATAATATGTCAGTTTACTTTATTTTGCTATCCTCACTTACATAAATTAACTATAGTGTCCTGCACCTGCTAAGTAAAAAAACATAAAAAATTATATCTGCTGTCTGAATAATTTTTGGTTTGACTGTACTATTTAATATATATATAATCATGTATAGTATATAGTATCTTAGTTTTCTCATATACTATCTTATATAGAACCCTGTATATTATCTTAATTAATCATATGTGAGCCTGGAGCACAAAAGCAGTGTTAAGTCGCTGGGGTATATTTGTAGCAATAGCCAAAAATACATTGTATGGGTCAAAATTATAAATTTTTCTTTTATGCCAAAAATCATTAGGATATTAAGTAAAGATCTTGTTCCATGAAGATATTTTGTAAATGTCCTACCGTAAATATATCAAAACTTAATTTTTGATTAGTAATATGCATTGCTAAGAACTTAATTTGGACAACTTTAAAGATGATTTTCTCAATATTTAGATTTTTTTGCACCCTCAGATTCCAGATTTTCAAATAGTTGTATCTCAGCCAAATATTGTCCTATCCTAACAAACCAGACATCAATGGAGAGCTTATTTATTCAGATTTCAGCTGATGCATAAATCTCAATTTAAAAAAATTGACCCTTATGACTGCTTTTGTGCTCCAGGGTCACATATGTTTTCTTATATATTATGTTGTATACATTATATACTATCTTAAATATGTTGTGTGTGTTTGTCCTCTGTGTCTCTGGTCTGTCTCAGGTTATCTCATCCACGAGTCGGCCGTGTGGAGCGAGCGTCTCCAGCGCTGGTTCTTCCTCCCTCGCCGCGCGAGCTCCGAACGCTACGAGGAAACAGCAGACGAGCGCCGCGGCACGAACCTCATCCTGAGCTGCTCGCCGGACTTCAGTCAGATCTCAGCGTCGCGCGTCGGGCCGCTCAAACCCACGCTCGGCTTCTCCTCCTTCAGATTCATCCCAGACACAGACGACCAGATCATACTGGCACTCAAATCAGAGGAAGACGCAGGACAAATCGCTACATACATCACGGCCTTCACGCTGGATGGACGAATCCTGCTGCCTGACACAAAGATCGGAGACGTCAAATATGAAGGACTGGAGTTCATATAGACAGCCTTCAAAACAGCAGAACGGCTGTGCAGGCATCCGTTACCCATAATGCAATGAAACGGCAGCCAGTATATTTTCAGAGACATGTTTATATGCTGTATGCAGTAGCGCTGCGACGATAAATGTGACCCTGCAGCACAAAAGCAGTGTTAAGTCGCTGGGGTATATTTGTAGCAATAGCCAACGAACAATACATTGTATGGATCAAAATTATAGATTTTTCTTTTATGCCAAAAATCATTAGGATATTAAGTAAAGATCATGTTCCATGAAGATATTTAGTAAATTTCCTACTGTAAATATATCAAAACTTAATTTTTGATTAGTAATATGCATAGCTAAGAACTTCATTTGAACAACTTTAAAGATGATTTTCTCAATATTTAGATTTTTTTGCACCCTCAGATTCCAGATTTTCAAATATTGTGCTATCCTAACAAACCATACATCAATGGAAAGCTTATTTATTCAGCTTTCAGCTGATGTTTAAATCTCGATTTCAAAAAATGGACCCTTATGACTGGTTTTGTGCTCCAGGGTCACAAATCGATGCAGAATCGATTCGGCGCTTAGATTTTAACAGCAGATGGCGCTCTACTCTAGTTTTTATCCGCACACTCAAACGCTCATGTAATTTCACCTCGGCTCAGAATGCTTTTATGACGCGAGATTAATGTAAACACAGCCCACTGTGAACACCTTCGCTTCAACCTTTTCGAATTTTATGAATGATTATTTTAGGTTCAAGTGTGTGTAAGGATTTGTAAACAAGCAGAGTACGGCTGTTTCTGAAGCATGCAGCGCCATCTGCTGTTCAAAACTAAGCTCAGAATCGACTCGAGAAAGAATGCATTCGGAAAATCTCAGAATCGATGCCGAATCATTTCTTGATTCGTGATGCATCGATTTATTTTCTCAGCCCTAGTATGCAGACGAACGTCCTCAATGTTGGACGAGACAGAGAAACGCTCAGGGGACTGAAGCAACGGGAAACAGATGCAATAATAGAGGAAACCTCTAACCGAACATGACAGGGTTTCTGCAGGTTTAAAACATCCTGATTCACCTTTTCACAAACTAAGGCCTTAATCAGAGTCTTAAATTCATAAAGTGTGCATGCACTGCAACAAATGAACCTTTTCCAGTACAAATATCTAAAAGTAATGGCAGTCTGTTGAAAGTTATATTATTAATAGACAATCGATTAAAAAAAAATAAACAAATCACATTTTTTTCTGTAATTAATCGCTGTTAATCCAACGCAACATTAAAGTTTTTAAATACACTTTTATATTGCAATAATTAGACATTGAATCTTCAAATTAATGCAGAAACAACAAAGACAGTATATTTTTAATATTTGTATAATGGCATCTTTTTTTATGACTGAAGGCCAGTATCACTGATACCAATACTACTGATGTCTCTAGGAAATTATTTTTTCCTAATATTTATCCATTGACTAGCCATTCAACATTACAAGAGCTATTAATTTGAACATTTATTAGACTATTTAAAATAACTTCTAATTTAAGTGAACTTAAAACAATCTTCACGTAAACCCATTATAATAAATGTCATATTTACCTGTGCCCGTCAACAAGAAGGAAATATGCAGAAACTGAATGAAGTTATCAAACACTAAATTAAATATAGATGAATACTTAAAGCTACTTCAAGCAGTTGTGTGTGGGGTGGACAACCCAAGCTCCGCCCCTACGATAAATATTTTTAATGGCGTTAAACTGGAAAAATTAATCACATGCGTTAACACGCTAATTTTGACAGGACTAATTATTCAACTTTCAAGCATTGCTAATACAAGGCATTTATATCACGAGAACATATTGTGTTGCTTAAATTTTATGTTTGTTCTTAAAAAGTCTTAAATTTACCTTCATCAAACCTGCAGAAACCCTGCATAATAAATAAATGTGTGCATTGAGAAATGCACTAATGAGAATAATTCCAGTAATTGTTTAAAAAAAAAAAAATTTGCCTTTATTAAAAACTACAACACCTCAATGTACTTCATTTGTTTTATTTTTGCTTATTTTAGTGTATAAACTACACTAGATATGTTTAATTAATATTCCTTTGATTTATGGGATTAATTAAAAGACATTTAAAATGAATGTGCAAATAAAAATGTATTATTCATTTCAGAAATTTAGATTTTATTTTTTTAGGTGTGCCTTCTTGCAGAGTTAATTTATGTTTGGGGTTTTATACAGATTTTGCAAAAAAAGTAAGAACTAAATCATGGATTTAATCACAGAATGAATTATAAAACATAAATTAGCAGTCAGATTATTGTGTCAGAGTTAATCACGATTTTTTTTGCCACAAATGGAGATCACGATTATAAACTAACAAAATAATGTGAGAAAAAAATATTAATTGCTGCAGTCTATTTAAAAGTGTATTTGAATAAATTATTAAACATTTTTAAATATAACCTATTTTTAATATTTAATACACCAATTTTTAATATTAAAATGAGTGAATGATTCAATGACTCACTCATAAATACTTCACTTGTTTCATTACTGGACGAATCAGCGTTTTTGAACGAATCTCTTGAATGAATGAGTCAATGACAAATACATTTTTAAACAGTCACTTGTCGCCACCTAGTGGTGAAGCAATACAATCCACACAAACGTTATTTAAAGCGCCAATTACTTTAAAAAGATGATTTGCTCAATTTTGATCACTACCGTAGACATCAGTGTTTATATCCAAACTATAAACTTTCATCCCAGTATTACTGTGATAACATGAATGACAATAAGACTGTGTAGTTGAAAATAATTTTTGTGAAGGTATTTCTTACCTAAACACAGTAACTGCTCGCGCTCTCTCAGTTTTTCCGAAGGTTTTATAGACACGGGCGACTCGTCGCCATTTAGAAATTAGATCGCGTGGGTGTCTAAATGGCGATCTTTTAACGATTAATCGTGCAGCTCTACGATCAACTATTGAGCGTGCGGTGAGACTGGTGACTAATGTAACGCTGCTGATGTCAGCGCAGCGCTCTGATTGGTGGAGATTTACTAACAGCTTACTGACCTTATTGAATATGCATTTGTAGGAGTTTCCTTTTCAGATGCAAAATTTATGGGAGGAGAGTATTCAAATGAATCACGCAACGTGATTATTTAATGCCCAAAAAAGCATGTCTTAAAGCAGGCGGTAATTTGCGCTTGCTTTTTAAAATATTTTTTATTACCTTATGTGTCCAAAACTGTCATTTTTCACACACACACACAAAAAATACTTGTTTAACATCTTGTTGCAACATTTCACAAAAATCAAGACTGAATATATTTGGTCTAAATGCCATGTTATAAAAGATGAAGTGCTATGCAGGTTATTTAAGACAATATTAGCTGATTAGACCTAAAATGCATAATGTTTGTCCTCTCTCTGTTCTTCACCGTTCACACATCTCTGACCTCAAATACATCAAATATTACCCTTTTAGACATCGTTTTTGAAGTAAGGAGTAAAGAAAATACTACGCAAATCGTATTGAAACAACTAGAGTTCTTTATTTACCCTTATAAAACACTTTCTCATTGGATCTGGTGACCTGTTTTGATCTCAAAAAAGTGAGTTTTTACTGAAATCTATGAACACTAATTTGCCCAGTTTAGTAAATCTGGCCCAAAGACGTTGAAGACCAAGTTTTAACACTTTCCGTACCTGAGCTTTAGTCATGGCCGTCTTGGGTAACCACAAACTCCAGCCGCGTCGTCTAGACCCTCCACCAGCCTGACGGAGAAACCGGTTTGATTAAGTGTTTGGTGACTAACCTAACCAAACTAACTGGTGTATTCTCACCGGTCACCAACCAGCTCCACCTTCTGCTGCGTCTCCGTCTGCATCTCTTTGAAGATCTTCAGCACCTCCGGCTGGAAAACAAACACCGCAAGAGTCTTGGTAACCCCAGACGACAAAATAATAGCCTTAATGTTTAATTTTTTTTATATATATGTGACCCTGGAGCACAAAAGCAGTCATAAGGGTCAATTTTGGGAAATTGAGATGTATGCATCATCTGAAAGCTGAATAAATAAGCTTTCCATTGATGTATGGTTTGTTAGGATCGGACAATATTTGAAAATCTGGAATCTGAGAGTGCAAACAAATCTAAATATTGAGAAAATCATCTTTAAAGTTGTTCAAATTAAGTTCTTAGCAATGCATATTACTAATCAAAAATTAAGTTTTGATATATTTACAGTAGGAAATTTACAAAATATCTTCATGGAACATGATCTTTACATAATATCCTAATGATTTTTGGCATAAATTAAAGAAAAATGTATAATTTTGACCCATACAATGTATTGTTGGCTATTGCTACAAATATACCTGTGCTACTCATGACTGCTTTTGTGCTCCAGGCTCACATTTATTGTAATGTGAATTTTTTTAGAACATTGTAAAGTATGTTCCTTGCTGATTTTTATTCAAATGTGACATACGTGAATGTATTTTCTTGAACTGAAATATATGGCGGGCAGAATATAGATTTTTAAATGCCTTTTAAAAAGCAATTTAAAATATTTTTTAAAATATATTTTCAAAAGTATACACAAAATGGTTAAAATATGTACTGGTAGAAAATATATTTACGTAAATACATTTTGAAACATATTTTAGAAAATGTATATTTTAGCCATTTTTTGCATATTTATAACACACACATTTTTGCCGTATGGGACCCATTAACTTACACTATTGGTAAAAAAAAGATTGACTTTTAATGTTGGTAAACAAAGTCTCTTCTGCTCACCAAGGCTGCATTTATTTGATCAAAAATTCACTAAAAATTGTAAAATATTATTACAGTTTAATAGATTTTTTTTTTGTGTGAACATATGTTAAAGTGTCATTTATTGCTAAATAACATTTCTGATTATTATCAATGTTGAAAACAGTTGTGCTGCACAATATTTTTGTGGAAACTGTGATACATTTTATTTTTCAGGATTCACAGATGATTAGAAAGTTCAGAAGAACAGCATTTATTTGAAATATAAATCTTTTAACATTATAGATGTCTTTACTGTCACTTTTGATCAGTTTAATGCAGCCTTGATAAATAAAAGTATTAATTTCTTTTTAAAAAACGTATTTACCTCAAACTTTTGAATGGTAATATACCTGTTTTCCACAAAAATTTTGTGCAGCACGACTGTTTTCAACATTGATAATAATCAGAAATGTTTCTTGAGCAGCAAATCAGCATATTAGAATGATTTCTGAAGATCATGTGACACTGACGACTGGAGTAATGATACTGAAAATACAGCTGCGCATCACAGAAATATATTACAGTTTAACATTGATTAACATAGAAAACAGCTGTTTTAAATTATAATAATATTTCACAATTTTTACAGTATTTTTGATCAAATTAATGCAGCCTTGGTGAGCAGAAGATACTTCTTTTGAAAACAAATCTTATTAACTCCAAACTTTTGACCAAGTCAATGGAAACCAAAATTGTCTTCAAAATATGTTAAACAAAAGAAAGACGTGCAGGTGAGTAAATGATGATGTTAGTGTGGACTGTCTCTTTAAGAGCGTGTCACCTGGTCTTTAGGAGTGCAGGGTCGTATGGTGAACGCGTGTGGCCTGAGGGCTGCGGAACAGGTCAAGGATCCCGTGAGACGGCAGCATCTGCTAAACATCACCACAAACACGTCAGGAGCAGAAGAATCTTGCTAACATCATACGGCAAAAAAAAAACAATTTTATATATATATATACATACATACATACAGTATCTCACAGAAGTGAGTACACCCCTCACATTTTTGTAAATATTTTATTATATCTTTTCATGTGACAACACTGAAGAAATGACACTTTGCTACAATGTAAAGTAGTGAGTGTACAGCTTGTATAACAGTGTAAATTTGCTGTCCCCTCAAAATAACTCAACACACAGCCATTAATGTCTAAACCGCTGGCCACAAAAGTGAGTACACCCCTAAGTGAAAATGTCCAAATTGGGCCCAAAGTGGTAGCAAAGTGTCATTTCTTCAGTGTAGTCACATGAAAAGCTATAATAAAATATTTACAAAAATGTGAGGGGTGTACTCACTTCTGTGAGATACTGTAAGTGGTACACTCTGCGCATTATTATTAGTATGATAATATCACTAAAATACCATTAAAAACAATATAAAAATTGTGGTTGCGATTTAAAATTTGATTACAAAAATCAGATATGCTGCCGTTGTTTTAGGGCTGCACAATTTGGCTACATTTTTGCCATATTATTAATATTGCAATAAAATAATAATAATAATTTACTACTACGGCTACAAAATAAAACCAAAAATGTAATATTGTAATATCTTACTACAAAGTAAAACAATTATTATTATTGTTATTCTACTGCTAGTATTACTGCTACTGTTATAAAATAAATAAATTACTAAATGAGAACAAAAAATACTATTGTAATATTTTACGGCGAAATATAAAAAACTACTACTACTACTAAATAAAACGATAATTACTAAATAAAAACAAAATAAAAATGTTACTACTGTAAAATTTTACTTCAAAATAAAACAAAACAGAGTATCACATTATAAACGCATTAACCTTAACATTAACAATTTATTTTATCGTTATATTTGACGTATGTTCATATTATATTACATTATTTTATGTTATATCATATGTTTTTGGCGACACCCTCGACTACTCCACTGAGGAACATCTTGGATTTCTTGGACATGATTCCTGGTTTTGCAGCAGATCTGAAGATCACACGCATGCAGCTGATCGCTCTCTGTGCTCTTGAATGAGTTCTGTGCATCTGCTGACACTGAATCAGCTGTTTAGATTAATGTTTATGTTTATAATCTCACTACTTCCTTATTGAACTCGTGGTCACCCCGTCGCGCATGCGCACTTCTGCAGCTGTCAAATAAGCCCCGCCCATCTGTGCGTAGCTCCGCCCATTTTCCTGCTCGTCAAACCGACAACTCTACAGCTGTTTGAGGTATTCCGTACGAATAAACTATAAAAATGTTAATAAAAGGCACGAGAGACTACACTACATTTGAAATTATATCATAATCGCATGAATTCATGTCAAATGTGCCTTTGAAATGTTTGAAAATGACACTGAAGTGAACATAAAGGAACTTAAACATTAGTTTGAGTGGAAGTTCGTTTTAGTCACGATGAAAAACGGATAAATTATTTAAGAAAATATATACCACCAGGCGTTCATTCTTCGTTTTTTCATAGAATCTTCCAAACTAAACATGTTTTCTTGGGAATATTGTTTTAAATTGTAATCAATTTACAGGTTTTTCCGTTCCTTAATGACGTCGTCCTCCGTCACGTGACATCGTTTTAGCGGGAAAACGAGGACAAATATCAGTAAGTACTATCGATGGATATTTGATGAATTCTCTGATGTTTTATCTGTTATTTGCTGCAGGATCTTTTCTATTCACTTCACATATCTATATAATTTTAAAAGACTTTTTGATTTGGTGATTATTGTGGAACCAGAGGATCAAAACATTCATGTTAACATAACCACAAACAAACAATACTGTCTTTATCGTCAACACATATTATAATTTCAACCGATCAAACTTCTGTCAAATGTTTTAATTATAAAGTTTGTTTGAACATCTTTTACACTAAATGACACCTGCTTTAATATTTAATTGTATTTTTTTAATATAAAATAATGGCATTCATTTTCAAGTGACTCAAGTGTCAAAATACTTCTAGAATTATTGCCCCTATTTTAATATGCACACCCGAATAGACCCAGTATGAAAAATAATTAATTTTAAATTAATTAATTATAATTGTAATTAATTTAAAGTTATAGGGTGACTTCTATTGTTGTTTTATTTCTATTTTATTTTCAAATGTTTTTTTTTTTGTTTGAGTGTTTTCTAGTTTTAATCACAAACATATTACATTTTTATTATTATAATTATTATTATTACAGTTTTAGTATTTTGGGGCTGCCGTGTGCTATACTAAACTTGTGCAATAACCTAACCAGATAATTAAATTTCTCAATCTAGTGTTATATATATATATTAGGGATGTAACGATTCACTCAACTCACGATTCAATTTATTTTATTTTTTTTACAAAATGAGATTTAAGACAAATTATAAATGAAATGTGTCCTTTTATTATTGCTTGGACAATGTTTCCTTGGTTACCGCTGTAAACAAAGCAGCACTGCACTTATGAACAGCAGTGATACAGTGTTTCCTTGGTTACCGCTGTAAACAAAGCAGCACTGCACTTATGAACTTTAATATGCATTATACAGAAGCAAGAAGAAAAGAAAAAATACCATAGAAAGACAGTAAGTTCCCCTCAGGCATATACATTCATATAAACTAACCCTAACTGAATCGCGATTTGTTTAGCATCTCAACTGATTTGAATAGTCACATATTTAAATCGATTTTCAACCGGCTCACGGTTAATCGTTACATCCCTAGTTGTTGTTCTCTGGCTATTCCCTGAGATATCTGAGAATTTTGTGGAAAAAAAGTAAATTAATCGTTACATCCCTAATATATATTATAAAATACACTTATTATAATAATTAATTATGATAATATAAATAACTATAATATAATCAGAAACCAAAATGAATAGCAGATAACTAAAATCTATTAATCTCTGAGCAGTAGCAGGCTTGAAAGCATTCATTTTACAGTGTTCTGAGTTTAGTGTAAAAGAAGAGACGTCATTGTTTAGTACATAAACATTTTTTATTCAGGTAAAGAGTCGTCATTCCAACTGAAAAACAGGGGAAAACATGTTTTGGTATCACTTCAAAAAACTCAGCCTATATATATATATATATATATATATACACTATAAAAGACAAAACCATTAACCATTCAGTTGCGTTAAATTTCCTTTCATAATGATGATTTCATCCTTTAATGCCACTCCATTCTTATGTACAAAATTTAATGAGCAAAAGTACTTCAACAGAAGTTCTAACCATCAAGTAAGAAAGAGCTGAAAGCAAAGTCAGTTTAGTGAAGTGCAAATGACCCTGCTACAAAAAATAACAGCTTTTCCAGGTCAAGCTCGAGCGCAGCTCTTTGGACACCATCTGTACAGCATGTGATTCTCAGACCTCCAATGTTAAGTGCATTTATATCACGGTTATTTCCAGCAGCTTACAGATGCTGTTGATAGAGCTTCACTTGTACTTAAAGGCACAATATGTAAGATTTTTTTATTTAAATATCCAAAAACCACTAGAACAGTGTTATATATTTTGCTGACTTGTGTGCTTACATTATCCCAAATGTTTCAAAGAAGATCACCACAACTCCCACTCAGTCACGGCCACTTCAAACTACGCCTTTGTCTCTTTGTTTATTTTGAATACACGCCCTCTAGAGGCGAAAATTACATATTGTGCCTTTAACCCAGAATGTTCCTTTAAACCAGTGTGAACCAGCTTAAACTGTATATGGCCAATGTCGACAGCTGAATTGGTCATTTAAGCTGGTCACCGCTGAAATCGGTTTCTGGTTATCAGTGCTCTGAGGTAATGTTGAGTCTCTGATCTTCTGTGCTGCTAACTCTTCAGTCCTCTCTGAGCCTGTTTCAGTAGCGTGTCGAAGTCGAACGACTCGCATCGGCTCCTGGATGTTGGATCGACATCGCGGTTGGAATCTAAATGACAGAACAACAAATAAGGCCAAACCAAAACATCCTGAGTTTTATAACGCATTACACTGTGAAAGAACCAGTTCTGCTTATGGCTGCATGATTTTGGGGGGAAAAAAAACGAATTGTGATTTTTCTAATAAAAATTGTGAAATGCGTTTTAAAAAAGGAAATTTGTGATTATATATCCAAAAACTTTATTATATATATCAATATAGCTATAAGTATAGTATAGTATATATTTATTTAATGCCATGTCAGCATCAAAGGCTATTTTCATGGCAAAAACAATTAAAAAAATACAATTATAACAAATACAATAAAACCCAGCAAACAAACAAACACAAGTTATATCACACAAGATATTTTTACATTAACTTGTGATTAAAAATTCTAAAACTTTTCCCGACAAAATTTTTACTAAACTCTTTAAGTGAGTTTAATATAGCTATAAAATAAATATTATTATTATTATTACTACTAGTAGTAAATAAAAACAAATGACTAAATGGAAGCTGATTCCAAATCATCAGTTCTTATTCTGCTGGATCTTTCTGCTGCTTTTGACACTGTCAATCATCAGATCCTCCTTTCTGCCCTCTCTTCAATGGGCATCACAGGGATTCCACTTCGCTGGTTTGAATCCTATCTCACTGGTAGGTCTTTCAGGGTGGCTTGGGGAGGGGAGGTATCCAAAGCACATCAACTTGTCACTGGGGTTCCTCAGGGATCAGTTCTTGGACCCCTCCTCTTCTCCATATACACAACATCACTGGGTCCCATAAATAGATAATATTACTATTGTAATATTTCACAATAAAATAAAATGAGTACTTAAGAAAAATAATCTCATTTTATTTTAAAGTACTTACTATACAGTAGTAACTGTATATAAGTACAATATTGATATTCATGTCTTAATTTTTTCATTTTCAAATGTTAAACTCGGTTGTAATTATTATTATTTATTAAATAAAAACAACAATTACTAAAAAAACTAAGTAAGAAATATTACTATTAATATTTCACTGTATAATAAAAATGTAGTATTTAGGAAAAATAATATAATAACGATCAACTTAATTTTACATTACAACTGTAAAATTACTATTACTATTGACTGACTTAATTTCTTCATTTTCAAACATGAAACCATTGATTATTATTAATACTACTAAAAAACTAAAATTACAAAATAAAAATAAAAATTTACATTTATTTTTATATAGTAATAATATAAAATAACAAAATACAATAATAAAAAAAGCCATATTGGGGTTTTATTTAAATTAATCATTTCACCTTTCACTCTGTTATGCTTAATAGACAATGAAGAAATATATTTCTCCTCATATCAGCTAAAAAGACCAGCAGCACAGAATAAGTAAAGTAATATGAAATGAGAAATCGTTCAGGAGACCAACCTAAATCTGCATAGTTGGATTTGCAAAACTGTCGTCTGCCGCCAAAGCAGATGTCGAAGGGAAGCTCGTCTGGGAGCCTCAGTTTACTGCCGCTCTCAATGGCAGCGTAAGCGTCGTCTGTGCTGTGATACGTGATGAAGCCATAGTTGTCTCTACAAGAAGAGAATAGAAAGACAGAAACGCACTGAGAAAATATATCAGCTCAGAAGAACAGAAGCCGTAGCTGAGGCTCAAACACTTGTTTTCTGATAGCGATGCACCAAAAAACGGATGTAACGATTACCGGTTTGACGATAAATCATGATAAAAATTCCCCACGGTTAGTATTACCGTTTCATCTTGTAATTATCATTAAAACCGTATTAGATTACCGCGATTGGAACAACTCGCGATAAATAAATACTGTCCAGTGTCCAGCATAAAGCACAGTTTTAAGTAAACTTTAAAGTCTTTAAAGTTTAAGTCTCACGTGCGCACAGCATGCAGAGTAGTTTCGTTTTGAGTGAAAACAGGGCGGAAAAGCTGGGAGGTTTTAAAAGAGTGCTAATGGAATTATACAAATTAATATATTAATGAATTAGTTATATGAATGTACCTCTGAAGGTTCTGACTGTCTTCAGAAACGATTCGATGGCATTTTGTTTTCATCTTCAGCACTGAGAAAATATATCAGCTCAGAAGAACAGAAGCCGTAGCTGAGGCTCAAACACTTGTTTTCTGATAGCGATGCACCAAATAACGGATGTAACGATTACCGGTTTGACGATAAATCATGATAAAATTCCCCACGGTTAGTATCACCGTTTCATATTTTAATTATCATTATAACCGTATTCGATTACGGTCCAGCATAAAGCACAGTTTTAAGTAACAGTCTCTGGTGCGCACAGCACGCCAGTGTTAATTTTGACAGCAAATTTTGATTTAGTTTTAGTCATAGTCTTTTGACTAAAATGCCATTTAGTTTTAGTCATATTTTAGTCATCTTTTTAGTTTTAATCGACTAAATATCATACAATTTTAGTTGACTAAATCTACAGTAAAAATGGGTTTAGTTACAGTGTAATGCATTTATTAAGCATTTCTCTACAATTTCCAAACTCATTATATAGGTTTGATATTAAGGTTTTATCATGATAGACACCGATTTAACTGCGGTGACACACAACATGATGTTTTATTAACAAGGTTCGGGAGGAGCACGATCAGATAATCAATCAGTCTGGCCCAGGTGGAGCTCGTCA
>NW_015547652.1:305015-310650 GCF_001515605.1 Sinocyclocheilus anshuiensis
AGCAACTTGTTTACCATATTCTTCATTCTTTCAAGCAGACATATTTATTTCTATAAATACATTTAGATTAATCTTTAAGGCAACTAAAGATTTTCAGTCAAGAGCAGTTCGTGATTTTCTGTCTTTCTGATCTTAGGGTTTAGGTCTGGATCCAAGATGGCGGCGCGTGCAAATTACTTAAAATTACTTACGCTGCGGCTTCTCTCTCTCCCGACAGAACGGTGTTTTCATGTTTTTTATCTTGTGAGTCGCAGTGTTTTTGTATGTATTCGTCGTGTCTACCTGTCTCTAAGCGCGCATACAGTCGTGAGTTTCTGCTCGATGTCGGCAGAACCACATTTTTAGAGTTAAACTCCGTGCACGCCGAAGAGCTGCGAGATCTCGGTCTGCTCCGGAGGCCTACACCATCACCGACCCCCACTACTGCATCTCGCCCACAGCGGAGGCGCCATGCTTGGTCAATATTAAACAAGTGTTAGATCGCACAGTAATGTGTAAAAACAATCGTCAGGCCGTTGGCGCCCCCTGCAGGCCTTTGTTGTAATGCGTAATGTACATTAGCTCTATTGTTTATAAAACATTATGTATTTTAACAGTTTTGTTCAATAAAACCATATGATTTCTTGCTTTTGATACTTTATTTGAACTTATTATTATTACCTCATTGCTATTATCTATGTATTTTAAGTAATTTTAAACGCTATTGTTCACTTACATATTTTTATTACCACAAAAAAATGTATTATAATTATAGGGCACTATGAAATCCGTTTTATTTCCAAATTCAGTTTTTTCCATTTTCATTTTTCTATACTCCGTTTTAATGGTTAAATTAAATTTTATTAATCAAAAAGCCTGTCTAATTAATTGAGTTTTACAGTTTTATCTTTACCAAATTCTGTTTTCCATTATTTTCTGTATTCCATTTTAATGGTTCCATTAAACTTTAATAATCAAAAGCATCTCCAATTAATTCGAGTATTTAAGAAAAAAAAAATATTATAACACAATTGATTTGCTTTGTCTGTGTAAATCTCACCCGTGACTCCTGAGATGGACTGCGCAATCCTCCACCTTCCCGAACAGCGAGAATCGATCTTTGAGATCCGACGGCGACATGCTTCCACGGATTCCTCCCACATACACCACCCTCCGCTCCTCCTGAGGATCAAACCCATCATCAGACACAAACACAAACACACACGGTCCAATATAACGCTTGTAGACCTACGATGGCTTTCTGCTGTTTACGAGCCTCTTCGTGTCGGCAGTTTAGCTCCTTCTGTCTGCGTCTGAGAATAACGACTGATTTAGACTCACAATCAACACCAGAAGAATCGCACTGTTCTGTTGTGTTCACACTGACCTCGTCCATCTCCAGTCCGGCTCAGGCGAGCGCGAACCCGAACGAGAGCGACGTAACGATCTGGAGCAGCGGCGTCCACGCTTGCGAGGAGGAGAACGAGAAGGCGACCGAGAACTGGAGCGCGAGGAGGAACTGCTTCCAGAATGCCTGGACCTGTACCTAGGGCTGGACAATAATTCAATATCAATATGTATTTCAATAAGGTGATATGATTTTTAAACACATTTCCGATATACATTAGCAGTGTTTCCCATACATTGATTTATTTGTGGCGTTTGACTTCGTTGAATAAACATGAGCACTGCACGTTTCAAAATCAAAATGCGCGGCTGTTTTATATGAATGTATCTCTGAAGGGAAAGGACTGTCTTCAGAAAAGTTTCGATGGCATTTTCATTTGATCTGATAAAGTATCGTTCATGAGCGGAGCTGCTTTGATAACAGCCGTTACCGGGGAAAACAATGTTTCTGCCGCTCTAAAAGCGCCTCCTGCTGGCAGACAATCAGTTTGCATTTTCAATAATAAGCCCGTCTCCAGCAACTTGTTTTTGTTGTTGCTCAATTTATTTATTAATTTTTTTCTGCAGCAACTCAGAGCACTTTTCATACTCTTTATACTGGTTAAAGCACATTTGTTTCAATTTATAAGAATAACCAGCCTACACTACCAGTCAAAAGATTTGGACAGTAAAAATTTTTTTTTTAAAGAACTCTCTTCTGCTCACCGAGCCTGCATTTATTTGATCCAAAGTACAGCAAAAACAGTAAAAATATAAAATATTATTATAATTTAAAACAGCTGTTTTCTATGTGAATATCTGTTAAACTGTAATGTATTTCTGTGATGCGCAGCTGTATTTTCAGCATCATTACTCCAGTCTTCAGTGTCACATGATCTTCAGAAATCATTCTAATATGCTGATTTATTATCAGTGTTGGAAACAGTTGAGTAAATTTTATTTCAGGATTCTTTGATGAATAGAAAGATCCCAAGATCAGCATTTATCTGAAATAAAAAGCTCTTAATTTAAGAGAACATTATACACTATTCCATTCAAATTAATACTTTTATTTAGCAAGGATGCTTTAAATTGATAAAAATTATAAATGCTGTTCTTCTGAACTTTCTATTCATCAAAGAAACCTGAAAAAATTCTACTCCGCTGTTTTCAACATAATAATAATAAATGTTTCTTGAGCAGCAATTCAGAATATTAAAATGATTTCTGAAGGATCATGTAACTGGAGTAATGATGTAAAAAATATGGTTTTGAAATCACAGAAATAAATTACATTTTAAAATATATTCACATAGAAAACAGTTATTTTAAATAGTAAAAATATTTCACAATATTGCGTATTGTATTTATAACGATATCACTAGCTATGTTTCCATCCACCTATTTTTATGCGCATTTTAGAATATTGCATTAAAAAAAAGGCTGGATGGAAACGCCAAGATGTGCATAAATTCTAAAAATGCACATAAAAAAACTTATGTGCACATTTGAGTAGGATAAACTTTTTATCCGATAAGAAATAATTTGCATAACCTACGATGGAAACACATTTACCGAATAAATTCCTCGAATAAATAGAAGCGGACCGATCGTTTCGTCTGCTCACTCTGAGGCGCAAGTAATTTATCATATATGAAAATTATTATATTCAGTGGCTTCTCCTAGTTTTCTTAGTGATATTTAGTGCCAGTTTATCAGGATGTGATGATTTTGTTCTCTTTGACTGGAAACTGTGCTTTATTCGCAAATGTTTCATGCGATATTCCAGTTTTGCACGTTAAGTTAAATTCTAATTTTTGGATGGAAACACAGCTAATGACGATAATTCAGGGAAACTTATGCATCCACTAAGAGACAAAAAATGTGTAAATCCTGTTTCTTTAGAGAAAAGTATTATCTTTCCTATTTTTCCCAAAATAGGGTGTTGTGAGCATTACACATGTAATGTAATGATGGTTTAAGTCATACTGGAAGCCAGAGGGCGCTGTTGCGCAGAAACTCCACATGCATCGCAGAAGTAATAGCACTGACGACGCTCAATAATGCTGCTCATTGTTATATGGATGCATATGAATTAATTATTAAATCAATTTTGTGTTTCATTATGTACTTTATTAGTATATACTAATTAATATTTTCATATTATATACACTAAAAATCATGTTTATTTTAACTACATTTTTACTGTATTCTAGTGGCATCAGCGTCCATTTACCTTGTTCTGGGTGGTGAAGGAGACCTGGAACGAGAAGATGATGAAGACGATGAAGAACACGAGGAGCAAGACCTCGAGCTGGAGCGCCGGTATCCGCATTCATAGCCCCGCCTCTTCAGCCTTCCCCTCGGAGAGTGGGAGGAGAAGTGCAAGCCCCGCCCCCTCAGAGACTCCGCCTCCTCGAACGCCTCCATCCTGCAGGGGGAGCTGTCAGGAGACAGCAGCACTGTGTGTGCGAAATACGTCTTTCCGCCCTGAATCCCGCAGTAGTCGTGGTCCAGGAACGCTCGAGCGGGATTCAACGCAGGAGTGAAGGTGGGAAGTGATGGTTTTGATTGAGTTTTACTGCGTGGCAGTGGGCGAGGTTCGATAATCTGAATGGTTTTGCTGGGCGACGGCTTGATGGATTCATGCTTTGTCCCTTTGACCGACGCCAGGGGCCTCCAGATCTGATGTGGAGGTGTGCCGGGTGGAGTTAGTCCTGGAGAAAAGAAAATAATAAACAAAATAATCAAAATAGTCAATGACACAAGCAGACTAAAGCCAGCTTGAAAAGTTGCATTATGCTAATTAGCACATGCATGCCCAGGTTAAAAAAGTGCACTTCTATAATGTACTTAAAGTGCTCTATTTTCACGCACAAATTTTGTACCTAATATACTAAAAGTGATTCTTTAGTACTTCTTAAGATCGACTAAGTGTACTCAACTGTGCTATTTTGGGAAAAAATGTATTTAGTCACTTGTAGTACACGAGTGCTCTAGTGTATGAAAGATGGGTTAAAGTGGTAACTAAGTACATTATTAAATACAGAGATAGTATATTAAAAGCACATTTTAGTTAATATTCATGTTGTCCCAAAATAGCACAGTTGAGTACACTTAGTCGATCTTAAGAAGTACTAAAGAATCACTTTTAGTACATTAAGTACAAAATTAGCACTTTACAAACATAATTCATTCCTCGTTTATGAGCTGATTTCCAAAAGCCATTAAGGAACTGTAGGGTTGATTATAATAGTCTCAGTGAGTGTTTAATGGTTCTGCTTTAATAACACTGGCACCGTGTTCGTCTCTGACTGCATTAGATCTGTGACAATATCGTCTTCTGTCCCGAGGAGACGAACACGGACAATCAATTCAATCTGAAAGCAGAAGGCAAGACGAGCTTTTATGGACTGAAAATTATTCAGTGCTGATAAAGCACACAGTTCTTATCTGACCTAGGGTTGGGTATCGTTTGTTTTTTTTTCGATACCGGTGCCAAATCGATACTTTTAAAACGGTTCCCAAACGGTGCCTGAAAGAGCGGCTCCCTGATGCACCAAAATTATACACAATATTAGAATGTGTAAAGCAGTGGACACGAAAATCGCGGGAGCGAAACACATGTTGCGGGAGCTGGCCGCAATGGTCAGAGATTCAGCGGGAGCGGGATTAAGAAAACAGCCGAATCCGAAGGTCCATTTCAATCGATCGTTCAGGCATGGCACCGAAATCTGCGTTCGGATTCGGTTCTAGTACATACCGGTTACATAGGTACCAGTGCCATATTGGTACCGGGTTTCGGAACCCAACCCTAATCTGACCTGATGTAAATGAGCTGATAGTGTCTATTCAATTACACGCGATCATAAACGAACGTGCATTTATCATTTACCTTGAGTCTCAAACTGCTCCAAAAGGCTGGTCAGATCAGTGGCTTCAATTCCTGCAAAACAAACACAACATGAAACACTACTGAACTTTTATTTTAGTATCACGAATATACTACTATAGCTTTTATATAAATTATTTGAATTCCTTTTTTTTATATTTTCCATTTTAATTTTTATGTTTTAGTAATCTTGTTGTGTTTGTAAGTTAATTTTTTTTTACAATGTTTGTATGTAGCTTTTACAGGTGCATCTCAATAAATTAGAATGTCGTGGAAAAGTTCATTTATTTCAGTAATTCAATTCAAATTGTGAAACTCGTGTATTAAATAAATTCAATGCACACAGACTGAAGTAGTTTAAGTCTTTGGTTCTTTTAA
>NW_015547652.1:311069-316227 GCF_001515605.1 Sinocyclocheilus anshuiensis
TAATAACATTGTTTTTATATTTGTTTTTAATTTTAGCTAAACCTTTAAAAAGTATTTTTTATTAGTTTTTTATTTTAGTCCATTTACTTTCTATTATAGTTTTTATTAATATTTTAAATTAAATATTAATTTAATTATAAATTAAACATGAAACACTATCAAACTTTTATTTTAGTATCACGAATACACTACTATAGTTTTTATATAAATAATTTTAATTCCTTTTTTTAGATTTTCCATATTAATTTTTAAGTTTCAGTAATCTTGGTGCTTTTGTAAGTTAAATTTTTTTTTTTTACAATGTTTGTATGTAGCTTTTATTTAGTTTCTACATATATATATATATATATATATATATACACATATACACACACATAATTATTGTAAAAACATTGTTTATATATTTGCTTTTAATTTTAGCTAAACCTTTAAAAAGTATTTTTGTTTCTATTTAAAAAATCTATTTCTGTTTTTATTATTTTTATTTCTGTTTTATTTTTAGTTATTTTAGTACATCAAGTATTTTTATTTATTAAATGTATTTTTTAAACATGTTTTATATTTTCCATTATTTTAATTTCGTTGAGTGTTCTGTCATTTTTATTAGTTTCTGTTATTTTAAAAATTTAAATTTTCTGTTTAGTTATTATTAATTTTTATTTCAGTTATGGTTTTAGTTGTTTTATTACATCAAGCTAAACTAAATGAAAACCCAGTTCAACTTGATTAACAAAAATTGCTTTGGCAACTAGCTGAAACAAAATAAGTACTTTTTAATATTTTATTGCATTTCAGTTAATGTTTATTTTGTTTCAAGGAACGAAATATTTTTGTATGGGTTTAGTTTACGAAGACTACCTTGCCTTGAAAGCATTTTAATTGAAGAGCAAATTCATTATTGTCTTTAAACATGTCTATATGTGACCCTGGAGCACAAAAGCAGTCTTAAGTCGCTGGGGGATATTTGTAGCAATAGCCAACAATACATTGTATGGGTCAAAATTATACATTTCTCTTTTATGCCAAAAATCATTAGGATATTAAGTAAAGATCATGTTCCATGAAGATATTTTGTAAATGTCCTACCGTAAATATATCAAAACGTAATGTTTGATTAGTAATATGCATTGCTAAGAACTTCATTTGGACAACTTTAAAGATGATTTTCTCAATGTTTAGATTTTTTTGCACCCTCAGATTCCAGATTTTCAAATAGTTGTATCTCAGCCAAATATTGTCCGATCCTAACAAACCATACAGCTATGGAAAGCTCATCAAAAACTTTACCCTTATGACTGGTTTTGTGCTCCAATGTCACATATCTTTATGAATGAGACAAATGGTCTGCTCACCGATTTCTCCACACATCGTCTGCTTCTGTCTCCTTTCTAAAGTTTCGGGTTTGACTTCAGAGACTCGACTCTCTTCACAAGAAACACAAGCATCTGGTTCTGCGTTTGTGTGGCGTGTGGGTTTCAAGGGTACTAAAACCGGGTTTGGCGGGTCAATGCAAAGACCTACAGCCTTTCTGGCGTCTTTGGATGGAGATGTCCATGTGTTTGGATCCAGGATTGGCGGAAGCTCCTTGTTGGGAAGCTCGGGAAGCGAAGGCCATTTGGTTCGGAAGTCCATCCGTTTGTCCTCCAGAGGCGGCTTCTTCTGTCTGAGGAGACGGTACTGGTCTAGACTGAGCGCTTTGGGCTTCTGAGAGGACGTGATGTCGTTTTTACAGGATGTGGATTCAGAAGTCTCCTCGTCGTCAGGTGGAATCTCGTGAATGGAGACTAAGTTTAATGCAAAAGTCACCGTCTTCTTCACCCGTCCCGCATCGCTGGTTTTGACTAAAGCGCAGCGTTTAGGTATCGTCTTAACGTTTCGGTGTGACGAGGTGGCATTTTCGTTCTGTGCATTTGGATTCAAGTCTTTTCCTGATCGGTCCAGAATGTTCTCTTCCTGTTCCTCGTAACCTTCTACATCAACAAACCCCTCCTCTTCCTCCTCTGCAGACACTCGCGTCTCTTTCTCGGTCCTGACGCAGTACGGATGCATGTGTCTCACTAAATCTGCAAGTAATTCCCGGCAGTCCTGTGGGAATATCGGGTCGGATTCGATCCGGAAGGTTCTCACAGATCGGCTCTTCTTCTCATCGTGGCCTCGCTGTGAGCTCTCGCTCTGCGTCCCTAAATGACGACGAGGTCTTAACTGTCTGTCTGACATAACGACCTCCTGAAGGAGAGAAAATAAACACACACAAAACACTGAGACACAACTCGAGGTCGAGCGATATACAGTGTTTAGTTTTTAATTGGCACTATCTTCGTCTTGGAAGTGTGATAAATATTGATATATAAACATTGATTTTTGTATTTTAGTTTGTTTCTGTAAACACAATTATTTTAAGTAACATTTGTTTTTTTTAGTTAATGATTATAACCTTGCTTTGAAAACATTTTAATCGAATATATTTACATTATATATATATATATATATAATGTGTAATATTTCATGTATATATATATACTTTGTGAATGTGTGTGCACAGAAAACATATAGTTTTAAAAATACATTTTAAGTAATTATGTGTAAAAGAAATACGAGAGCAAGGTAAAATACATATAATATGAATTATATATTTTACGTAATAAAAAACTGTACATGCCATGTGAAAATTACATTTTAAAAATGTTAATGTTCTTTTGTAAATCATTTAAATATTTCATGACAATAAAATAAAATAATGTGATGAAGCAGCTATTATATATATATATATATATATATAGTAAAAATATAAAATATAGAAGTCCATTTTCAAATTTTTGTTCTTACAAAATAATCTTTTTGAAGTAGTTATGTGAAAAAGAAGCATAAGAGCTATACATGCATGCATATATAAATAAATATATATATATATATATATATACTATTTCTTACTATTATTGAAAATAAAAAAAAATAAAAATTGAAAATGATTAATTTAAAAAAATTATTTTATTTCTAGCTATTCTATTCTCTCTTCTTTTCTTGTATATAATTTCACATAATATATTTCATGACAATACTATATAAATCATCAATGTGTGACGAAGCACAACTACTTTATATTATTATTTATTTTATTAATTACAAAAACGTGCTCATGATTAAGTGATTATTTTTAATTTCTTAATTAGCACTAGTTTTACTAGTTACTAGGTTGAAACAACTGGCCAATTAATCGGTTATCGGCTAGTTTTTTAAAACTTAGTTATAGTTTTCTGCAAAATCCAGTCTCGGTGGAGCTCTAGATTCGACACAACAACATGTACAACAGTTAGATTTACAGACATATCTAGTTTGAGTTCGTCCATCATCAGCTGGGTGTGACGCTGTGGAGAAAGAGTCTTGATCAGCTCAATAACGGAGCAGCCAGAGGAAACGTACTCTTCCTGACTTCTTTACAGCTGCTGATTGAAAGATTTTGGGCCGATCCGGTGACGACGGACTCAAATGAAGCAGATTCCTGAGCTGTGACGGAAACACGTTTGACAAAAGTAAATACCTTTACACGTTTTACGTATATTGAAACACTAAACAATAGGGATGTAACGATATCAAAATCTCACGATACGATAATATCGCGATATGACGTCCACGATGCGATGCTTATCGCGGTATTTAAAAAAACAAAAAAACAAAAACAAATGAAGAATTGGAATCTAATGCACTTTGAGAGTTCAGAATGAAGAGCTGCAACCCATGTTCTTAACTAAGAAAACTTCAGTCAGAAAAAGAACTTTAAAGGAGACTCAGCCCTCTTTTTATTTGTGATCTACTGTCTCAGTCTAAATTACACTCACACTGCTGTTTTAGGAAAATAAAAATAATAAAAAATAATAATAATAATAATAACAGTAATAGCCATATATTATAAAACAATTGCACTGTAAAATAAATGCAAATGAATGTTTCATAGCTATATTATTTTAGCTTTACACTACAGTAGAGAAATAACAATACTTCTTTCCTAATTTCTACACTTGAGAGAGATATTGTGAATCTGGACTGCGTTTAAACCGCTAGCTGTCAGCGATTCATGCTGCACTTTAAGCTTTTATTTAGAAGGAAAACTCCAGCTTCAGTGAAAACAGGATTACAGAAACACGTCTCACTACAAATCTAGTGAAACGCTGTCATCATCTGCCGTGAAAATAAAGCATGACTGGTGTCTGCTGCGTTCCCAAACGCGCGCTAAACTCACAGCACGTGAAATAAAGGAGTGGACTGCATTCATTCAGTGTGAACGAGTCGTTCTGAGACGCAGAAAACACCGGATCACGAGCTGATCGTCTGAACCAAGTGTGTGCTTCACTTTGAAACAGACTTGATGAAGAGGTGAAGCATATTGTGCTTTCGGTTTGAGTTCGTTTGAGATACTGTGCCAAAGCATAATGACCCAAAACACAACTTTAAACACCTTTAATGTTAGAATAAGAAGTTTAAATATATTTTAAAAACTACACACTCCTATCGTTTCATCCCGTCATGTGACCGCGATAATATCGAGACAGTTTTGCTATCATGATATTGATTATATCGTTACATCGCTAGTAATTACTGAAGTGATGATTATTTACGCAGTGTTGTTTGTGTGTCAGGGCGCTGATGGAGTGGAATATCTGCTGATTCCGGTGGATAACGGCACTCTGACAGACTTCCTGGAGAAAAACGATGTGGAGTGAAACCAGGAAAACCTCACTGCTGTCCACGGCTCAGTAAATGTGTTTAGCTGAATAGCACTTAATCTTTCTGATAAATAACTTGCCAACATTGTATCATAAAGGATTTGATACAGGAGGAAACGTGGCAGGTTTGACTGAAGACAGAGACAGCTTGTGTGGTTGCAGGGTTAAAGGTCTCTTAAAGGAACAGTTCACCCAAAAATGACATGATGCTGAAAGATTAGGATGAGTTTGCTTCTTCATCAGGTTTGTAGAAATGTAGCACTGCGTCAGTGTCTCAGCAATGGATGCTCTGCAGTGAATGGGTGCCGTCAGAATGAGAGTCTGATAAAAACATCACAATAATCCACAAGTAATCCACAGCACTCCAGTCCATCAGTTAACATCTGGAGAAGACAAAAGCTGAAACAAATCCAGCATTAAGACGATTTTAACTAAAA
>NW_015547652.1:316322-317329 GCF_001515605.1 Sinocyclocheilus anshuiensis
AAAAAAACAATAGAACCCCTCCCAAAACACAATAACAAATGTAATGGATTTCAAGGTTATAATGGGAATTTGTTTGGTTTTAATGTAAACTATAACGGTGTCTATTTGATGGATTCTATTGGTGGGAAGTAATCTGGCAGATGGCAACCAATACAACAACAGTAATGCCCAAAACAAAAAGGAATTTTGTAATGGTTTAATGGAAACTTTAAGAATGTCTGTGATGGTTTCTATAGTTTTTGTCAGCAGGGTAATGATACCCATACTGTGCTGCACATTATTGGCAATATTGAGCTGAAGCTTGACTTGCAAATTTAAAATCGCAAATCAAATCGCAATCGCAATATCTGTCAAAAAAAATCGCAATTTGATATTTTCCCCATATCGAGACCTATCGCGATATCACGATATTGATAATATCATTACATCCCTAGTAAATACTGATAGCATGTAGCATGTTTTCCTGTGATGTCAAAGCTGAATCTTCAGCAGTCATTACTCCAGTCTTCAGTGTCACATGATCCTTTAGAAGTCATCATGCTGATTTACTGCTCAAGAAACAGTTCTTCTTATTATTATTTCTTGTTATTCTTTGAATTTGAATTTAAACTAAGCAGAAGCAATTTAATCAAGTACTGTGGTTCTGCCATATCATCACAAATTCATAAAACAAATCACACAACCCAGGTTAAAAAAAGAAGTGCACTTCCATAATGTACTTAAAGTACTTAAAGTTCACGCACTAATTTTGTTCTTAATGCACTAAAAGTGATTCTTTAGTAGTACTTAAGATCGACTAAGTGTACTCAACTGTGCTATTCCGGGACACCATGAATATGAACTAAAATGTGCTTTTAACATACTATCTCTGTATTTAAAAAATGTTTAGTCACCACTTGAGTGTACTAGTGTATGAAAGATGGGTTCTTCAAGTGGTAACTAAATACATTTTTTCCCAAAATAGCACAGTTGAGTACAATTAGTCGATCTTAAGAAGTACTGAAGAA
>NW_015547652.1:319019-325713 GCF_001515605.1 Sinocyclocheilus anshuiensis
TAATATCGAGACAGTTTTGCTATCGCGATATCACGATATTGATAATATCATTACATCCCTAGTAAATACTGATAGCATGTCCATGTCGACTAACCGTGTGATCCGAACCCTTCTGAGCCGAGAAGATCTCCGCGTCTGGCAGCGTGTCGAATGGCGACAGCGTCTCGACGTCCACGCTATCCAACATCTCGGTCAGAGCGGACAGCAGCGATGCCTCGCTCTCCATGCTGTTCGTCGGCGTCTTCTCCTGAAAGATGGATAAAATGGACGGATCCAGGCTTCCGTGAAGTGCATCGGAGATCCTTCCGACATTCAGCTCGAAGACGGGAACATCGCGTTTCACAAATTCAACCTATGGATAAAACAAATCACACAACCCAGGTTAAAAAAAGAAGTGCACTTCCATAATGTACTTAAAGTGCTCTATTTTCACGCACTAATTTTGTTCTTAATGCACTAAAAGTGATTCTTTAGTACTTCTTAAGATCGACTAAGTGTACTCAACTGTGCTATTCCGGGACACCATGAATATGAACTAAAATGTGCTTTTAACATACTATCTCTGTATTTAAAAAATGTTTAGTCACCACTTGAGTGTACTAGTGTATGAAAGATGGGTTCTTCAAGTGGTAACTAAATACATTTTTTCCCAAAATAGCACAGTTGAGTACAATTAGTCGATCTTAAGAAGTACTAAAGAATCACTTTTAGTATATTAGGTACAAAATTAGTGCGTGAAAATAGAGCACATTAAGTACATTATGGAAGTGCACTTTTTTTTACCTGGAAAACGATGTCAGATTCAAATCCTGCAGGATAAACTCTGGCCTTTATATTCCAGTAAAGTCAAAGCTGTAAAGTCAGTATGATAAGGTATTACAACAGTCCTACAATCCGTGAACTTAAAGGGTTACTCCACCCCTATTTCCTGTAACTACAGCAAAGCACTTTACTGAATATAGTTTGTTAAAAAGGGCGTTGTTTTATATAATTTAAATGATTTTACCCTGTATATAATTAAAATTATGTTTGCCCTTCAAAACACCATCATACTGCCCTTAGAAAATGTTATCATGGTAACTACAGTCAAAATACCATAGTTACTACAGTAAAGCTGTACATGGTTTAATCCACCACTGTCATCTGAAAAATATACTGAAAGCTTCTTACATTTGGATTTCTAATTTTACAGAAGTAACAAATGAATATAACATTAACGATATATATTTTATTATATTTTAGTAGTTAATTAATAGTTTCAAAAAAAATAATTACAAGAAAAGAAAATCTGTTTTTTAAGACTGTCTATCAGAAATTTTGTAAACTTTCGGTACACTAGGTTGTAAACAAAACTTGGATTTTTTTTTAATCAAATATTTATTCTACTCTGCATTTCAATAATACAATTGTTTACATAATTCCCATTTGTTTTAAGAAGTGTCATTATCACTAAATAAAGCTATAACCACAAAAAAACATTTCTGAAACAAACATTGACTGAAATAAACTATAAAATTCATCACACTTCTCATTTTAAGTACTAAATAACTAAAATTAAATAAACTAAAATGTAATAAAAATATATATTAAATTGTATATAGTCAGACTATAATTTAACCAGAAAAGTTTACATTTTAAATATGCATATTAAAAATGGTCAACTTTCAGTTGTACACTAGCTCGAAATTTACAGTTTGATGATCGTGTTTATTCTGCAAATAATTTAAATAATATTTGCCCAAAAATAAAAACTTCATATTGTGAACCATATAAAAACTTGCCACAATGGTAATTATAGACAAAAAAAAACAAAACTACTACAATACAGCTGTAAATACTTGAGTTTATTTGCAAAAACATAACTTCAAAAATCGTGTTTTTTATTATGTTTTCATGTTTTTATTGTGTTTTATTGTATTAGTTAGCTGTATTTTTAGTTATTTTTTAACCTACTCAAAATAACAACTGCAGTTTGATTGAGAATAACTGGAAAGCACAATGAAAAAACATGATTTTTGAAAATGGTTAAAAACGGAGTTATATGCTTTTGCAAATGAACTCTTCACATTTTACTTGATTTACTATTTTACAGTAAAAACGATAAATTAAGACATATAACATTAACATAATTATATATTTTATTAAGTGTTGAAACTTAAAGTTAATAAATAATTACTAGAAAAGAAAAGTGTAAATTTTAAATCTGTATAACAAATAAAATTGTAAAGTTCATATAGTAGTATACTAGGTAGTACACTAGTTCGAAGTTCACAAGCATGGACTTAAGAACAAACTGCAAAACTCTCAATTTGATTTTCTGAAGTATTAAGTGTGAAGATGAATTGATTCGGATTGAATCTTGATCTGAGAATGAACTGAATTCTGTATGATTCTGTCAGGCGTGCGTGCGTGAGACACGTCAGCGTCATTTGAGCTACGCACGTATCAATACGTGAGCGTTATCACAGTGAAGATAATAAGCTTCAGTTATAATTAATGATTCATTTATTCATGCATTTAAATATGAACACCAGCAGAAAGGGTCGTGTAAAAGACTCGTTTCATTCATTCATTTAATGGCGTTTCATACTGATTGAGTACAAAAGCTTTCAAACAAACGCAGCGATATTACTTATAATTATTAACTTAAAGTCGATCGATCGACAAACTAAACCACCTTTGAGCCGTTAACAAGATCTCAAAAGCGCATTTCTGGAGATTTATAACGCGTGCGTAACTTCACATCCGCCTCGAGTCGCGCTGGCGTCCACGTGTTCACGCACGGAGCGTATTTTTTACACATGATCATCGTCACAGCGTCTTTATATAAACACCTGCAGATAAACAACAGAAACATATACAAGACCTGAGAGCCCTGGTGCGCTTGTGCTGCGGTATAGTCCGTCAAATCACACTTTAAATCCTTCAGTTTTACGCCATGCGGCGCCGCCATCTTGATTCGGAGAGCGGAGCTGCGCGCGAGGCGCCGGGGGAGTCACGTGATGCGGAGGTTCCCGGGAAAATGACAGCTCGCCTCGAATACGTTTAAAAAAAAAGTCGTTGCAGTTGCCAGGCAACAACTTACAACGGCCGCCTAATCATTTTACCTCAGATTTGTTTTACGGTAATTACTATTATTGTTCATATTTTATTTGATTTCTGTAATTAGGATGACGGAATAGAGTGGCATCTAGTGGTCGATTTTGTCAGGTAGGGCAGATCAGCTATTCGATAACGATTTATTCATTTTCTCTCAAGTCTCGTTGCTTTCATTTCATTAGTTAGCAGCCAAATAAGGGATTATTTATTTAAAGTGAAATACTAATTTCTATAATATCACTCTTAACACGATTCACATTATAATCAATATTTCCGTATTGTTGTCCAGTGAAGTATCACGATAACGTTACATTTACCTCAGAAGAAATGTAGTATTTTGTCTTGTTCCGAATAGCAGATTTGTTTTCACATGTTTTAACTAGTGTTATTATCCTTAAATAAAACTTAAAGCATAAAAAAAACATTTTCATTACTTGGGATGAACATTATTTGACTGAAATAAAAAATACACTTAAACTTGTTTCTTTTTAGCTAGTTGCCAAAGCAACATTTCTCATTTTCATTTAGTTTGAGTTGAAGTACTAAAATCACTATAACTAAATAAACTAGGCTAAATCTAAAAGCTAGAAATGAATACATAATTTAATATATACATAAAATATATAATTAAAAATGTATATACATTTTATTTATTTCGTTTATTTGAGATGAAAACCGAAAATATAAAAATAAAATCGAATAAAAAATATTAACAAAAACAATAATAGTAATGTCAATTTTACTAAAATAACACGTCTCTAAATTTGTTTTGTTTCATAATGTATTGCTAATAGTCAATATTATATATATTAGCGGATACTGGATATCTAACGCTCATCTCTCCCATTTTTACACTTAGATTACTTATTAGATTATCTTATAAAAACACTAATAAATTAATAACTATCTCAAAATGAATATGCATTTTTGTTATTATAATGCCTAAATTCCTGTGTAGATTTTAAAACATTTAATTTAGTTTTTTTTTAGTGTTTTATTTTTAATGTATTTAGACACAATGCCATGCAAATAGATAAAGTGCATTAAAATAAACACTTAAATGTGTATTTTTGGATATTTTGTCAAATCTGGAATTGTAAAATTGACCAGTGCATGAAAACAACAACAACAGTGTTTTCGCCTGAAGTGTTTTGACTTAATTTCAGTAAAGTGCGTTATAGTATGTCACGTTAAAGGGGTCATATGATGCTGCTAAAAAGAACATTATTTTGTGTATTTGGTGTAATGAAATGTGTTTGTCTTCACGACATGGCGGCGGCGGCGGCAACAATACTACAGCGAGAATAAAAGTAACGCCTTCTTTCTTTGCGTGAACATTTGGGCGGCGTTATGCAAATCTTCCCACATAGTGATGTAGACATGTGGGGGTGTGTTAGAACCAGCCGTTTTAGGGGGCCGTGGCTGACTCTTAACTTTTATAAAGAATATCTCTTTGGATTTGAGACTTTAGTCTTTGCAACTTTACAGATCTTCTTTATGCACCAAGAGCTTGTAACACTCCAAAGAGAAAGGAACAATTGAAATCGCATCATATGACCCCTTTAAACTCTTCTCAAAGAACAAGAAAAGTCCCGTTTTCTACAGTCAGCGGAGCATTCTTTTCAGGTGTTCTGGTGTTAATTCCTCCTCTCTCTCCGAGCCGCGCTAGCGTGTCTTGTGAAGCAGAAGGGAGCTCCGTGAAAGTGGGTCACCTTCCGGATCAATCCAGACCCTGCGGTTTCTCCCGAGAGATTGCCATTATCTGCACACACACAGGTAGATCCGCTCACCTCCAGCAGACAATGTGCTACGCTCACAGAGCTTCCTCCTGTTCCTTCATTTCTCGCTCTCGCTTCACCCTCCTCTTCCCTCGTTTCCAGTATCGGTGGCCTCTCAGAATTTGGCAGGAAACCCAGAAAAGCTCTCAAATGAAACCTAGAAGAGAGAAAACACACACACACACACTTTTCATTTCCTTCAACTAGTGTATTGTTTAGCGTTTATTCCTTTTGTTAGATGAAGTTCATAAACTAATATGTGACCCTGGAGCACAAAACCAGTCATAAGGGAATTGGAATGCATAAATTGAGATTTATACATCATCTGAAAGCTGAATAAATAAGCTTTCCATTGATGTATGGTTTGTTAGCAGGGCTGGATTGGTAATTGGGCATACCGGGCATTTTCCCGGTGGGCCGATGCACTTAAGGGGCCGACAGAATGTTTTTTGTCGAAAACCATCACGCAAGGACAGCGAGCAGCCAGTGGCCCATTGGTTTGTCTCCTGTATTGACAGCGTAAACATCCAATCACAATGCGCTATAGACGGAGCGATGAAGTATTTTGCTCCACCTATATAAAGATCGCTTCACCCCAACTTCTTCCTCGTCGGCTTTTCCCACGTTTTCACAGCAGCATTATCAAGAACAGCTATTTTTATTAGCCATTTCACACAATTCAGAAAAACAAAAATGTAATAATGTATAATATTTATAATATTATAAATGAAATGTGCGTTATTTGGAAGAAAGTCGAGGTGTGACTGACTTTAGCCCACTAATTCCATTAGAGTATTGCTCTATACAGTGGATCCCCCGTTCCCCCCCCCTTGTCCGTTCCATTTGGGAGAGACCCAGAGGTGAACTGTCCCCCGCGCCGCCGCGCCCCGCTCCCCTTTCCCCTTCTCACACAGCTTCTGTGCACGGCACCTTCTTGGCAAGCAGGGTGCCAATTTGCCAATTCCCCACACAGTGAAATGATAGATAATAGAAAACCACTTTGCGGCGGCGGCGCAGAGGATTATTATTATTTTTTTTTTTACTGCTCATGCTGCCCCCCATGTATCATGAAAAAATGCCGCCCCAGGCAACTGCCCGGTTCGCCCGTGCCAAAAACCGCTACTGGCTCCAGGGTCACATATACAAATAATTCTTACTTGAAGTGACAGTTCACTGAAAAATTTACATTTTGTCATCATTTACTCCCCTCATGTTGTTTCTTTCTTCTGTTGAACACAAAAGATGATGTTTTAAAGAAGATTGTGGGGGAACAAACAGTTGACGGTACCGTCAACTGTTTGGTCCCCCACAATCTTCTTCAAAACATCTTTTAAAGAAATAAACTCATACAGGTTTGGAACAACTTGAGGGTGAGTAAAAATGCTAGAATTTAAACTTTTCAGTGAACTGTCACTTTAAAATGTGTGTTATTCATCATGTCATTTGACGTGTGTGTGTGTGTGTGTGTGTGTTTGGTCCACAGAGAGCATCAGTCAACACATAGGACCCCTGACCTTTAACCTGACACCCCATCAGCCATTGGCAGCATGATGCCAGCCTAGTTACTGCTAAAGCTGCTCTGTCATGTGTGGTGCTGCAAACATCTGATCCCAGATCAGCCTGAGAGAGAGAGAGAGCTGAGAACACAAATGTAAAAGGAAAGTCTTTTTCTGTCTTCATACTCACTGTTCGTCTCTCAGAGGAGGAGGAGATTAATGTGTGCGCAGAGAAACTGAGAGCTGAAACCTGACAGAGCGACAAAGGAGAGACAACCAGCTTTGAAAAAGACCACAGCTGTAGGGGTACAGGACCACACA
>NW_015547652.1:325941-327414 GCF_001515605.1 Sinocyclocheilus anshuiensis
CACACACACACACACACACACACACACACACACACACACACACACACAAACACACACATACTCTCTCACACACTCTCTCACACACACACACACATTTCTAGATCCTTCATGCCAAATTTACACAGAAGCTGCGCATGTGAGGCTCAGAATACATCAGAATAACTGCAGTAATATCTCCAGATGAACACTTACTGGACTGAAGCAGCTCAGCTTTACTTGATTCTCCATCAATCATGTTTTAGAGTCTCAAATCTGATCCTCAGGATCTTTTGAGGAGCGATTGTTTCTTCAGCTATCAATCACTGCATTATACGTTTGGATCATTTCAATCTAAGACATATTATTGGGAAATTAAACTGCAAAAATTACTCAGAAATCTTCATGACTCTGACGTCAAAACCATGAGGGATGCACTGATATTCAGTCTGATTAATATAAATAAGATGGTATTATTTTCATGTTATAGTTATTTTGTTAAAAAAAATTAATAAATAAAAAAGCACACTAAAAACTAAAATCAATTATTTTAAATGCTACAAATAATAAAATGGATTTTCATTTTGAGATTACATTTATTACATTATTAATGTTTTTAAAGCTTAGCTGAGCATTACATATGGCACAGGTAATCTAAATAGAGCAGATGAACATTAGATGTCCAATATCAGATAAAATATCTAATAAATAAATAAAAAATATTATAAAATGATAAATAAATAAAATCTAATAAATTATTAAAAAATGAGAAATTACACATTTAGAGATGTTTATACTTAAAGCAAGTGAAAACAAATATGTTATCGGAACAAGACAAAATACTTTTCCTTAAGTCTCAAGTCTTGTCTTAAGTCACGTAACTTGATAATTCACTTGAAAACAATACACAATTACTAATTTAGTTCTGAAGCGGCATTTAGATGTATTTCTCAATGCTGCTCAGAGGCGGCATTAACACAGCAATTACAACTGTATACTGTAATACTAGAGGTCAGAACAGGCATAGTTTAGTCTGGCTTTTATGCAGCATTGCGTCTTGACACTGTATTTTGAGCAGCTTTAATCGGCTGTGTGAAAAACCTTAAATGAGGTCGTACCCTTGACTTTTGTTTTATATGAAGCTAATTATTCAGCAGAAAACGTGACTGCGTCTTGTTGAGATCTCCGACGCAGCCTGCAGTTCAGATGACGCATGAGAAATCTGCCCATTACAATCCAAATACCCCCCACGGGGCAGTTATTATCATATCAGTGCTCTCCTCAGTCAGATAAACCAAGAGCCAATCACAGCGTTTATAATTAACAGGTCTCACAGATCGTAGTGACCTCATGCGGTTGTGTTCTGGCTCCGGTTACATTGAGTTGGGCTGGTTGTGTGTCAAGGGCGAACACGCGTGTGTTTATGTGCGTGTGCGATCCTGCACGTGTGATCTGCCACATTGCCATGGTGACACTGCTGTCTCTCTCTCTCTCTCT
>NW_015547652.1:327535-332535 GCF_001515605.1 Sinocyclocheilus anshuiensis
TGTCCCTAGCTCTCTCTCTCTCTCTCTCTCTCTCTCTCTCTCTCTCTCTCTCTCTCTCTGTTTCTCCTGTAATGGGCTCCATTCCACCGTCTCTGTCACCGTGTCATTTTTAGAATATTTTATTAAAAAATGTACTGAAAAATGTATAAATTCTTATTTTTAGCATGTATTTATTTTAGTTTTTTGTCCCTCAGCCCTAATGACTGCTGAATGCCCACAACACTGAGAGGGCATATTTGTAATTAAAAATACATTTTTATATTTTCAAAACATTTCTTTATTTATAGTTTAGTATATACTTGTGTTCGTGTGCTAATTTATATGTTTAACTAAAAAATGAATATTTAAATGTTTGTATTTGTGCACAAGCACCACAAATTTAATTTCAATATTTTAAATATTTTCAAATATTTTTATTTTAATATTTCAAATTTAATAATTAATATTTATTATTTATATATTGATTGTCCCTCAGCCCTAGTGGCCGCTGAATCCCGACAACACTGAAAGACTATGATGGGTAATTAATTAATAAAAAATTAAGTAATTAATTTTTAGTAATTTTTTCTTTAATATTTAATTAAAAATATATTATTATAATATTAAATATAATCTCTTTATTAACTAATATTTTATTTTATTTAATTTTTTACCTCCCAGCCCCAGTGGCTTCTGAGAACTCTGAGAAACTTGCACAATTGAATGGGAAATTATTGTTTTTACTTAAAAAATAATTTTTCTTTGCATTCACACATCTGTTTCAAACAAAGTATTTATTTTTAAATGTCAATGCGAGACATCATCCATCCCTCCATCTCACTTCTCTTCTCTCTTGTTGTCTTTCATATGGCTTTGCTTAATAATATTTCAGCTCAGTTCAGTTTAAACAGTATCTGTGCAATCAAGTCGACGAGATCGCTGGATATTACGTTTAGGTTTAATACGCACTTCCATAGACTTGCACTGGAAAATAACACAAGCTTGTCTGATCATCCGGCAGACAGTTGCTAAGCTCGTACTGCTCAGTAATGGCAGGATTAGTGAGTTTGAGGGGTCAGAGGTGAACATCTGCAGGTGAAACAGCTGTGACCTCTCTGATGACCTGTAGAGCTGCTGAGGTCAGTGCTGTTAAACCTCTGCAGTGCTGTTCTGTGACACTGACGGGATGAATGGATGAGACGGGGAGGGAAATAGTGACTTCTGAGAGATGAACGGTAATAAAAGAGAGAGAGAGCCAACCTGTGACGGTAACAAGCCACTCGCCCCATCTATCTTCTCTCTCTCTCTCTCCGGTGCCAAAACATAGTGAGCCACCCTTCTAAGGCAACATCCAAAATGATACGACTGCTTTCAAAACAGCAGACAAATAGTTTGACAATAGTGTGACACTATTACTGTATATTATGCCGTAACACTGTGACGTTTAGATCCTCTGTTGCTCAGATGTCTTTGCGTGTTATGAATTCACGGGTCAGAGTTCATCAATGCTGATACATTGCAGACGAAGACATTTTTGTCGCATGAGCTTGTGTTTCTTCAGGAATAGAAGTGAATGGAGTCGAGTGTGACTGATTGCTTTCATGTGAGCAAAAGCAAGAAAATAACTGTGCTTTACAATGCCTTACAATGCCGCCTCTATAGGCAGCTCGCTAGGATTTGGAACAGAGCCAGAGGTATTTTGTCTGAGAAAGCGAGAGCAGGGTCGCCTCCAAAAACATCACGAGAAATGATTGACTCCAGACTAAATATTTTTACTAGGAGCACTGTAGCACCTGACTGAAAATTTTTAGGAGCACAAGCAGAAAATTTAGGGGCACACCTTAAATGCAATGCAATCGTTCACATATTTTCTCCATTTTAACTGAATTGCTGGCAAATGCTTTGATCATAAATAGACTCATAGAGATTACAATATGCAGTATTCTTTTAATTTCAGAGAGATATGATAAATATATATATTATATGTGAGCCTGGAGCACAAAAGCAGTCTTAAGTCGCTGGGGTATATTTGTAGCAATAGCCAACAATACACTGTATGGGTCAAAATTATTGATTTTTCTTTTATGCCAAAAATCATTAGGATATTAAGTAAAGATCATGTTCCATGTAGATATTTTGTAAATTTCCTACCGTAAATATATCAAAACTTAATGTTTGATTAGTAATATGCATTGCTAAGAACTTCATTTGAACAACTTTAAAGATGATTTTCTCAATATTTAGATTTTTTTGCACCCTCAGATTCCAGATTTTCAAATAGTTGTATCTCGGCCAAATATTGTGACCGCGCACAAGACCGTGCACAAAATTTACTCGCACCGGCAGAAAAAATGGTCGCAGTCTGGAGCCCTGTGACTTCACAAATACTATAGAATATCAGATCAAATAGTGTGTAAATCACTGATTTTTTTAAAGGTGACATATCATGAAAATCTGACTTTTCCAGGTTTTAAGTGCTATAATCAGGTCTCCGGTGCATCTAGCAACCAAGGAAACATGAAAAAGATTAATCTAGTAACTTTGTTTTGGTAAGCCTTTTTCTGCAAGCGTCTGGAAAAACGAGCGCGTCTGATTTCACTCCCTTGGTGACGTGGCAAAGGGATCTCATTATAATATTACCGTTCTGTGTGTGTGCTTCGGATGTGTGCGCTCAGAAAACCATATATCAGAAATTTAAACTCATATGGTTTAAACCGCATGATTTCAGCACGATAAACATGATAATCAGAACCAAAATGAACCAGATGTTTTTTATCAGGTACGCGCTGTAATGCCGCAGCTCTATTCTGGAAAAGGGGGCGGGGAGCAGCAGCTCATTTGCATTTAAAGAGACAGGCCCGAAAAACGGCGTGTTTCTGCTTCCACTCAAAATAGGCATTTTCAAAATGATATAATAAATGATCTGTGGAGTATTTTGAGCTGAAACTTCACAGACACATTCTGGGGACACCAGAGACTTATATTACACATTGTAAAAAGGGGCATAATATGTCTCCTTTAAATCAACAATGGCGATTATGACTATCAAAATATCAAACTAAAAATGCTTGCTATATTGAGCTGATTTCTCTTAGTCTATCTACTGATTTACTCTGCCATAATGATGTGTTTGGATTGTCTTCATTTTGTGGAAAATATTGGTAGCTAATTTAATTGATTTATTAGATTCATTTCCGGCATACCAGGAAATTAATTAGATCAAACGAATTAGGAATTGGGGGCTGCAAGGGAGTGTTAGGGGGTCCGCGGAAAAGTTTTGAGGAAAACGGTGTAAAAAATGTACAAAACAATTAAATAAAAAAAAAAATCAATAACAAAGAAATAAATAAAAATATATTAAAAATAAACAAGTAATAAAAATAAATGTATAAATTATTAAAAGAATTGATAGAAATAAACAAATACATAAAAATTTGATTAAAATATGTAAATAAATAAAAGAATGTATAAATTCTTTGTATATAATAAAGAAGATTAAAATAAGTTGTATAATAATTAAATATACATTTATAAGAAATAAAAAAGATTTAAATTTAAAAGAAGTAAATAAATAATAAGGAATTGCAAAAAATATATATAAAAATAAACAAACATAAAAATTTAATTAGAATAAGTGAATAAATAAAAAATTACAAATTAAATAATAAAAGGTTGAAAATTAAATTAAATAATGCTAACACATAAATAAAAAAGATGAAAAGAAATAAGAAAAAATTAAATTCATGAATACTTAAAAAATGTAATAAAAAAGCAAATGCATAAAAAGTCAGTTAAAATAAATAAATAAATAAATAGCTAACAGTAACTTCATAGAAGCTAAATATATATAATTGGATGTTCATAAAAGAAACTATATAGATGCCTCGTACATTTTAGTATGGGGGTCTTTCATGTGACGATGATCATATTTGGGGGTCTATGGCATCTAAAAGATCGGAAACCCCTGAATTAGACGATTAATTAGATGCTTCTTGATAATGGTGATATAAACTGATCCACATGCCTTTGAGCTGGAAACTGATCAAACCACAAATGACACTAGTATTGAGCTACAAAAGCCAAACAAGCGCAATCACAGAGATTACGTGCGTCTCGCTCCGGTTCTGTCTCTCTCTACAGCAGCGCTGCTCTCATTCCTTTGTGCTTGTTCTTTTTTTAACCTTTCCCTCTCTCTCTCTGTTTCCACTCTCTCCTCCCTCTCTGGCTCTCAGAGCTGCTGTGTGTGTGTGTGTGTGTGTGTGAGTGTGAGTGGAAAACAGACGCCCATGTGAGCAGCAGCAGCAGCAGCAGCAGCAGCGCAGGAGAATCTCATCGGCTCTGTTCCAGCGTTCGGCCGCGGCTCCGGTGACGGGGATGTGAGAAGATGTCCGTGGGAGGCTGCGCGTGTCCCGGTAAGCTCCAGGCTTTCGCTGCAGTGACACACGGTCAGCTTAGATGTGCAGAAACATGGCTGCCCCGTCTTCTGACGTCTGACTTTTGCAGCGTTTGAAGACGCTGCTTTTCATTTGCTCAAACAGCTGGTTTGCGTCACTGACATTTGGGAGGTTTTCTCCGGCCAGGGTGCGTCGGTGCGGCGTCGTTTCATGGCCTAAATCTCAGAGTTGGGAGGTTTGTTTTGTTAAATGGCAGATCAGGGCTTTTCTAGCTGAAATGAAGGGATAAATCAAAGGTTTGTGGAGTGGCTTGATTAGAGGGTAAAGGTCACGTCGCATTTTAAACTCGACCCACACGACATCAAACGCACTTTCTGTCACATCTCAGTCGAGAGCTTTCCTGCAGATGATTTGTGTGTTTGTGTATGTAGTTGTGTACAGTAGTGGATGAGAGCAGGTTCTTGTGAGTGTGTTTGACACTAAATAGAGACGCTACGTCTATCATATAAATCAACAAGTGTCCGGATAGCATGATGCATTTAATACCATAAACATTGATTGAAAATAGTTCACATTTAATTTAATCTTAAGAATTTTCTCAGTATTTGCAGGTTTTTATTAGTTTAA
>NW_015547652.1:337535-339619 GCF_001515605.1 Sinocyclocheilus anshuiensis
TCATTTTTACGGAACGATATTGATTCTTAAATCCCAAGAATTTATTAGTATAGCCTGTTTTCAGTTAATGGACGGAACATTGAAGGGCACTTTCCATCCAACATATCGCAATAAGCATTGTGCTTTGGTACTTTTAATATGAAACAAAGTCTCAGATTTCAAATTCTGTCCATTGTATTGCAGTATTCAAACAATTAATGCTGTTTTGGCGCTGTTTAATGTGGAGTGACAGATCGCTGTATTGCCTCAGTGAACTGATCATCTCCTCCGCTTTATTACTAGTTATAGCACAAAATAAACATGACTAAACATCCGAAGGTAAGTTAAAAGAAAGAGTACAACTTTACAATCCGTATACTGTCTCATGTAATCGCTCAATCAGTGTTTCAGCAGCGCAAAGACCTCAATATAACAGCTTGTAAACAATGTCACGTAAAGTCACATTTACCTCAGAAATACATATTTGGTGACCATAAACTCATTAGTAAGATAGAAAAATACCGCAAGCGTGTGAATGAGAATCGAATCAAATCGAATCGTGAAATTTGTGTCAAAGCCCAGCCCTATTGAAAACCATAACAAGCGATGTCCGACTTTGATAGCTCTCTCCTTAAATATGAAGAGGTCAAACAACAGATTAATGAGTTACTCCACATTTCACAAAAAGCTTATGGACGTGATTATAATATAAGTCAGACACTGAAGTGAGTTGCTGTTTCGGCTATCTTATGTGTTCTTACTCCGCACATGTATTGAATAAATATATATACATATTCAATACATGTGTAGAGTAAGAACATACAAGACCCAAAGTGTTAGAAACACACGAGCAGAGTTCAGCTGAGTGATAAAGTTGATCCTCTTTCACTTTATGTTGTTCTGCTGTTTTGTGTTCATCTGCTCTTTTTACATTGACTATCACTCTATATAGACTAAAGCCCTATTCGGACGGGACTAGTTTTCTAAACTATTCACTACAGCTGCACTACAGACAGTTCAATTCCAGTGTTATCAGTTATCAGTGATATGTGTATGTTATGTGTGACAAAGGGGCAAATAAACATATTTCAAGTGTTAAATGTGTTGGTCTAAATAACTGCTAAATAGTTTGTGTGTGAGTGAGTGAGTGTGTGTGTGTGCGTGAGTGTGTGTGTGTGCATGTGTGCGTGTGCGTGCGTATGTGTGTGTTAGTGTGTGTGCGTGTTTGTGCGTGTGTGTGTGTGTTTGTGTGTGTGTGTGTATTCATATATTTTTATTTTTTGTCTTTTTTGAGCAACAGTAGGCAGTATTGTAATATTTGGTTCCTGTCAGACTCTCACCACTAGGTGTCGTCTGTTGCTCTCAGTCAGTAAGCAGACTCGGTCTGACAGCTCTTCTCTGAGCCGTTTACTGCGTCTGAACAGATCAGTGTGTCTGCTGTGATCACTGAGAGTGTCTCCTGAGACTGCTGTCCGTCTGTAGCGCCTCCGGCTCGCTGCATCCTGATCCAAACGCTGTGATCAGCACTTTACAGCAGCATTGATTTACTGCTTAACGCCACAGAAATACAGCAGCCCCGCGGGAGACCTGTCAATCATCACAGAGCCACGCCCACCTCTTTGTGTCAGAGGGTGGAGGAGGGGCTTGACTGCAGAGCTGTGAATCCAGGGTCACTTCTGTTCATTATATCTGTGAATCAGAGTGTGTGCAGAGGTGCATTATGGGTCACATTCTCACTGCTTAAAGGGAATAGGTGCAATAGTCGCTAAATTTGCAAATTAATAATCATTAAGGAAACATTTATTGTTTATTTTCATGGGCAAAATCCAGTCACTTCAATAGGAATCAATGTGTTTTCTAATGAGGGCGAAACTTCTGCACACAGATTTCGCTCTGGGTTTAAGTTGGTCATGTGAATTTGCCGTGTTCATTAACCATGTTCATGCAAAACCTGGAAATATGAGGGAGGATCTTAAAAAATCATGGATTTATCTATATACAGTTTTTTAAATTGTGTACAACATTTTTTTTATTTCCTATAAATAGTTTTTATGGAAGCCTGTTTTCGCCACAGAAAAAAGGTAATTGCAAAATATGTGTATATA
>NW_015547652.1:339950-348809 GCF_001515605.1 Sinocyclocheilus anshuiensis
ATATATATATATATATATATATATATATATATATATATATATAAATGTAAAAAAATGTGTAACACACACATATATATATAGGCTATATATATATATATATACACACACACATTTTTTTTCTGTGGCGGAAATGGGCTTCATAGTTTTATAGCGCAGTATATGTGTGTGTATATATTTCCTATATTTGCAATATAAATACCTATATACCTATATTTGCAAAAAATAATAAATTTAATTCAATAATTTAATTCAATTGAATTCATTTAAATAAATTCAAATGCATAGTTTCAAAGGTTTTTTAAAGTTATAAATGAAATATAAAATATTGTTTTTATTAGAAATTGCCATTTTTTTTAAATTGTGCAATATATAAAAATTATTTTTAAAAATATTTGTCCAGTGATCACAAGCGTGTGTAAAATAAATGTAGTTTTTGAGTTGTTTTAAAAAAATCTAGTGATCACTTTATTTAGCGTCAGTAAAAAAAAAAAAGTAAAAACAAAACTGAGATGACTTGAAAAAAAAACATTTGCAATATGCTCACTTTGCTGTTTGAAAAAAAAAAAAAGATAATTTTTAAAATGATTAAAATATTATTATTCACATTTCTGTGAATGATTCCACCTATATTTGCATGATCACACATGTCTGGAGAAGTCCTAGACAATCTTGCAGATTGATTGGTCATAAAGTATTAGTATTAGTATTAGTGTGAGTGAGAGTATTGTGCTGTTATAATGACAGTCTGTCAGTTGCGGGGCAGTTTTCAGGGGCAGCGGGGGCTTTGCATTAGCGGCTGTTATCAAGCATGTGACAGATGTATACTCTTGACTTCCTGTTGACTGGGGAACACAGAGGGGTTAGATAGTCCTCAGCCTTCCCCCATCGCTGTAACTACACCCTTCAGCCGAAAGCCTGGCCTGCAGAGATACTCAGCTCCACACGCGTGTGTTTACTGTAGAGCGCATCAGACGCCCGCAGCATGATGAACCAGCTCGACACACTCGGTGAGAATGGAGCTTTCTGCTGGATTATTCACTGTTTTTGGCTTTGATTACTTGATTTTATGCAGGGTTTGACTTAATATCAATTTAATTTTAAAGTACTTTATTGACATGATCGTGTTTGCAATATTAGCAGAGCGTTGTACACAAAACAAGTAATGACAAGAAAAAGAAATATGCAATATAACAATAAATATAAAATGGTGTTAAAGTAAGGTACTAAGTAATTCATAAAAATAAGATAAAAAAACTATTAATTCATTAAATAATTATAAATGTATAATTATATTTAAATACATAATTATAAGAAAAATATCTATATATGAAATAATAATTATAAAAAAATATATTATATCTATAATTAAATAATAAATAAAAAATGTATACAAGTAAAAATAATTATTTATATATTTAATTAAATAATAATAAATGACAAATAACATTTTAAATAATAAATATGCATAAATATAAATTAAATAAATTAAAAGTAATTAAATGTGTGTATATATGTATTTGAATGATAATAAATTAAACATATAATTAGAAATAATGCAATTAATTGCTTATATATGTAATTAAATTATAATACATTTTCAATACAGTTTTAAGTAATAAATTATATAAAAATGTATTAAATAAAGTAATGACAAGAAAAAGAAATATACAATATACAAATAAATATAAAACGGTGTTAAAGTAAGGTACTAAGTAATTCATAAAAATAAGATAAAAAAACTATTAATTCATTAAATAATTATAAATGTATAATTATATTTAAATACATAATTATAAGAAAAATATCTATATATGAAATAATAATTATAAAAAAATATATTATATCTATAATTAAATAATAAATAAAAAATGTATACAAGTAAAAATAATTATTTATATATTTAATTAAATAATAATAAATGACAAATAACATTTTAAATAATATGTATAAATATCAATTAAATTAAAACTAATAAAATGTGTGTGTATATGTATTTGAATGATAATGATTTAAACATTATATAATTAAAAATAATAAAATTAATAGCTTATATATGTTATTAAATAATAATACATTAAAGATCAATACAATTTTAAGTAGTAAATTCTATAAAAATGTATTAAATTAAAAAAAAAAAAATTCAGAATGTCTATATTTGATTGAATGATAATAAATAAAAAATAAATACAATTAAATAATTTAATTAATATATATAATAGACATGTATCAAGACATTATGAAGAATTAATTGCTTATATATGTAATTAAATTATAATACATTTTCAATACAGTTTTAAGTAATAAATTATATAAAAATGTATTAAATAAAGTAATGACAAGAAAAAGAAATATACAATATACAAATAAATATAAAACGGTGTTAAAGTAAGGTACTAAGTAATTCATAAAAATAAGATAAAAAAACTATTAATTCATTAAATAATTATAAATGTATAATTATATTTAAATAAATAATTATAAGAAAAAATATCTATATATTAAATAATAATTATAAAACATATATCTATAATTAAATAAATAAAAAATTAATACAAGTAAAAATTATTATTTATATATTTAATTAAATAATAATAAATGACAAATAACATTTTAAATAATAAATATGCATAAATATAAATTAAATAAATTAAAAGTAATTAAATGTGTGTATATATGTATTTGAATGATAATAAATTAAACATATAATTAGAAATAATGCAATTAATTGCTTATATATGTAATTAAATTATAATACATTTTCAATACAGTTTTAAGTAATAAATTATATAAAAATGTATTAAATAAAGTAATGACAAGAAAAAGAAATATACAATATACAAATAAATATAAAACGGTGTTAAAGTAAGGTACTAAGTAATTCATAAAAATAAGATAAAAAAACTATTAATTCATTAAATAATTATAAATGTATAATTATATTTAAATACATAATTATAAGAAAAATATCTATATATGAAATAATAATTATAAAAAAATATATTATATCTATAATTAAATAATAAATAAAAAATGTATACAAGTAAAAATAATTATTTATATATTTAATTAAATAATAATAAATGACAAATAACATTTTAAATAATATGTATAAATATCAATTAAATTAAAACTAATAAAATGTGTGTGTATATGTATTTGAATGATAATGATTTAAACATTATATAATTAAAAATAATAAAATTAATAGCTTATATATGTTATTAAATAATAATACATTAAAGATCAATACAATTTTAAGTAGTAAATTCTATAAAAATGTATTAAATAAAAAAAAAAATAATTCAGAATGTCTATATTTGATTGAATGATAATAAATAAAAAATAAATACAATTAAATAATTTAATTAATATATATAATAGACATGTATCAAGACATTATGAAGAAAAAAACACTATAATATATGTTTGTGGATGGTCTTTGAATCGTAGTCTTCCTCCAGTAACGTCTGCATCACTGATATGATATTGAGTCAAAGCTGCTTTTCAGAGTGAGCTGACATTTAGAGAGACTCTGCACTGGTCTTTAGAAACAAACAGTGAACCCTAAAACCATGCATATTTACCCAGTGTATTGTGTTGCAGAGCTGCTTTGTGCTTCTCCCAGCATGCTTTAGTAAAGTTAAACAAAGTCTGCCAACACGGGACTGCAGTGCATCTCTAAACGGGTTTATCGGCTCAGAGATCTGATCCCAGAGCGGTTCTGAAGGATCTGAGCGCGTGTTCAGCGCAGCGTGGGTCGTGTTGAGCTGTGGTTCTGATGGCTAAAGCTGAGTTTGACCCCCACAAACATCAGGAGATTTACCTTTGTGTAGCGCTTCAATGCCACAAGCCTTAGAGCGTTTCCATAGTGACCGCGGGAACTGCTTCAGATCAGACAAACATGTTGATGCATGTTTCGTGACCTCAGGACTTTTTATTGGCCCATGTGCCTGTTGTATTCTGTGTTTATATTCATGCACAGCATTTCTGGCTTGTGTTTTGGTGCATATAATATGAAGATGCTCTTTGGAGACAAGTAATGACAAGAAAAAGAAATGTATAGAATATACCAATAAATAAGAATTGTATTAATATGAGGTGTTAATAAAAATTAGATAAAAAAATAAACAAATAAATGTAATAATTATAAATATGTAATTATATTTAATTAAGTTATAATAAATTTAAAAACAAATAAAATGAAAAATAATAAACTTAATTAAATATATACAATTAATAATAAATTAAAAATAACCAAAAAGAATAAACATTAAAAAAGTAATATATATATATATATAAAATGTATTTTATTATTTGTGTATTTTTTTAAATAAGGTGATAATTGATAAAAATAAGAAATTCATTCAATAATTATACATATATAATTATATTTAAAATAAATCAAATTAAATTAGATTAAATTAATTTAAAATATATATTTAATAAAGTAATAATACATTAAAAATAATCAAATGTAAAATAATAAAATAAATAAATATACATTTATCAAGACATTATGAAGAAAAACAATCTTTGTATTAATATATGTATGTGGATGGTGTTTAATCTGCTGTTGATGGGTAACTGTCTTCCTCCAGCAATGGGTCAGTATCTCAAAAATATCAGAAACATATATGCATGACATGCAAATGCACTGCAACATGTTTTGACAGCGTGACGTGAACCTGGACTGCTTGTCAGTCTATAACGCCATCTGCATTGATTATCCAGCTCTGCGTTAAGTGGCTTACCATCGACCTGGGTCAGAATTGATTATCTGAAATTCCCAGCTGTGTAATTGTCATTTATCGGCCGCTTGTCAGTCGAAGAGCGTCACACTATGAAGTGGACTAATACAGCTGAGATGTTTGCGTGTGTAATTGAATCATTGGTTTGCTTTGACAGGCTTGAGTATGCTAATCTCCTCAGGAGTGTGTGTTATGGTGTTATTAATGCTTTATGTTGTGACTTGCTGACTGACAACAAAATGCATGTTCTTTGAAAGCACAGAGTTTTACAGGCCTTTGCATCTGTTTTCTGCATGAAAGCCTGTAAACTGATCAGAATGTAAGCTGCACTTGGTGCTGTAGAGTTGATGCGTGCATTTGTAAGTCATGATTTATTTCTTTATCGGTCGATACGTGAAGTGATGACAGAGAGAGATGTGAAAAGTGCTTAGCAAGCAAACAGCGCTGGGGCGGGAGACAGACAGATCCATCTCACTGAGAGAGACAGCGTTTTAGCTCATTATTTCTCGTGCAAATAAAATAGACTACATTCAATCGAATTTAATTGGAAATTCAGATGGGGCACAAAATGCATAAACGTGTCTCAAACATTCGATCTGCCTATTCCTAATTATATTCAGTTTAAAGTACTTTATTGGCATGATCGTGTTTACTTACAATATTGTCTAGAAAATTAAATGTACAATATAACAATAACAAATAACCATAAAAATAAGAATGCAAAGTAATTAATAAATATGTGTGTGTGTGTATATGTGTGTGTGTGTGTGTGTTTAGTATGTGTGTGTGTGTATGTGTGTGTGTGTGTGAGAGAGATTGTGTGTGTGTGAGTGAGTGAGTGAGTGAGTGAGTGAGTGAGTGAGTGAGTGATTGAGTGACTGATATCTTTATGGAATACACGTGTTGGTTCGCAGCGAGTTCACAGAGAGCAGTGTGGCCTGTGCGCGTCTATTGTTCGCTCCGCGCGTGAACACAAAGAGTCTCGAGGCGGGTTGATTGAGCGCGAGCGCCGCGGGACCTGCAGCTCGAGGCCTCGCGCGACTCAAACCGGACGATTCTGCGCCAATAACCGCCGTTTCCCATGATTTCACACCGATTTTAACCATCATCCGAGTCCCGGGATTCGCATAAAGCCCGTGCGGAGTCGCTCGGTCCTCCGGTCCATCAGTGTTTCAGGTAAAGCTGAGGGCTTTATTTACACGGCTCTCTTTAGCCGTTATTCTGACAGACTGAGCGCTTTATTTCAACTTCACTGTCGACTTTAATTTTAACGTTTTTTTTCGCGTTTATCTGATTTTGTTTTGCTGTTTTATTTCAACGATTCTCGGTTCATGTCGGTGTTTTATTGCGCTGTTAGCATTAGCATGTAGCCGCGGGCCTCATCAATGGGCTTTATTTATATACTCTCAAGCTCATTCAAACCTATAGAGCGGCTTTCGTTACAGTTTTGCGTTATTAAAGTTTGTCAGACTGGGATTTCACAGTCAACGTGTTGTATTAGTGAGTGTGTGTGTGGTTATATAGTGTAAACACTGACTGATCCGTTCATACGAGTCTCATGACCACAGATTTTCACTCACAATCTGCTGTGAAGACCATCATATTCTATTTATGCACTTTTTAGTTATTGTATTTCAGATACACATTTTAAAACCTTTCCATCCCAAGTATAAACGTTTTAAACTCTAGTTCTGCTACTTATAATGTATAATATTTTCATTAAAACGATTTATGTGCAGGCATGATGTAAAATTAGTCTTGCTGCGTTTCATAAAACGTAATCAAAGTCATTGTTATTTAGAGAAAACTCTGCTTTTCTCCTATAAGACTATTTGTTTCTATTATTATAACAGTAAGATATTCCCGTGTCAGCACACGCATTGACTCTGTAAAGTGTTTTTGCTCTTAATTCGCATTAATTTCCATTTACTGGAAGCCATCAGCATCATCTCTAGGGTCGTTGTGGTGAAAACAGTCATTAGCAGATCAGATGATCATCACATGCGATGGACCATTAGCCAGAAAACCAACACAGCATGTCTGTATGTAATCTGTATGTTGTGTGCTGTAATGATGTATACTGTCCTGTATGCACTCAGCTGATCATGTGCCACATTCAGACGGGAATTCGATTATGACTGTAGCCTGAAGTAATGTGCGCTGCTGCTGATGTTTTCAAGAAAGCAATTTACTGCACGGGAAGTTTGAGTTTGATTTGATTTAGTAAGTCATTAAGCAGCCGTTGAATGATATCTCTTAATGGGACGCTCTTAAGATCTAAAGCTCACGTTTTATTTACTCACTAAATGGCTAAACAGGCTGATTTCTTTCGACGTGCTTTCAGCTTTGCATCAGGTTGATGTTTTAGTCTGATTATAAATCAGAACGTTATGTGCGTATATCGCTGATCTGTTTGTGTGGGTCTTAAAAGTCTTAAATTCATTAAGTCATGGCATTAAAGGGGCCATATGATGCTTTTTTAAAGATCATTATTTTGTGTATTTGGTGTAACTGCATAAAAATTTAATGATTTTGTTTTTGAAATACAAATACCTAAACATTCTTAAATCAAGATGCATTTTTTTTTTAGATGTAAGTGAAAATGAAGTCTTAAAAAACTGAGCAAAATTAAGTGTGTTGATGTTTAGAACAAGAACAGATTTGTCAATTGGGTATAAAAACATGTTTTTCTTTTGAATTTAGATAATTTAAAACAGCCCTGCAGCAGATTTGTTCATGTTTTAATCATAAACTCACGTCATTTTGATCAATCTGCTGTGTATTTCACAAAGAAGACCATCTTATTCTGTTTCTAAACAAGTAAACTGACTTTTTGTTTACTGTATTTCAGATTTTAAATTTTTCCGCCTAAGAATAAATGTTTAAACACTAGCCCTGTTACTTAGAATCTATTATTTCTTCATGTAAACTCGTTATTTCAGATTTATTTAATTTGTCTTGCTGCATTTCATAAAACTGTTGCTAAATAATCTGAATCATGCATTTTTACATGTTATTTGGAGAAAACTAATTATACATTTTTCATAACACAAGACTTCTTATCTTCTGTTATTGTGCGTCTCCAGTAGTGTGTCTTGATTTTAAATCTTTACACATTTGTATCGGGAAAACAAGACAGAAATACTAAGAAAAACATCACTTTTTTTGCAGTGCGATCAGAAGATATGGTGAACGTTGTTTTTATAATCTGGTGGTTTGGAGCAAAGCTATTCAAGCCTTAAGCTATTGTTTATTTGGAAAATGGATTGAAAAGTTGTTAGTGGCTATTGAAAGTTGTATTTTCAAGCTTTGACGTGTTGCTAATACAAGACATTTACATTATGAGACCATATTGACGTGTTGTGTTCCCCTGAATTTATTACATTTTCCTTCTTAGTTGGTCTTAACAAGGTTTTAGAAAGTCTTCATCAGATCTGTGCTGGTTGTTTCCCGTGTAATATTGATAAGCGTAGCGCTGTTGTGAGAGGGATTTGTGTCCGTGAACAGGACTAACCTGTGTCCAGTGTCGTCCCCAGTGAATATTTAATGGCTCAAAGTCTGTGTTATGAATGTTTAATGAAGGATGTGCTCTGACGCTTCCTGTACGCTGTGCGAGCGTGAGATTTTTATGTTTTCAGATTGAGCTTTGGACCGTCCAGCATTTGCTCTGAATCTCTATGAAGCTGTTGAAATCCACATCAGACACCTGATTGTAGATGGTAATGTGTGGAAGAATCTTGTTTACAGCATGTGTTGCTGCTTCAAGCTCACTGGCGGATTTTATACGTTTTCCACCGCTTTTAACTTCAGCAACATGTTTAATGGTTACAGTGTATGTTGGTTTATCTTAGATGGATATCCATGAGCATGTTTCTTATCAAACACATGCGTCATTGTCTGGTCATGTTTCATTACCATTTGTAAGTTACTTTGGTTTAAAAGCACCTTCTTGGTAAATAGTGTAAGTGTTTGATTTCGCATCCAGAAATAGCCAATGTTGTGTGATTTTATAATTAATGATTATTGTTTAATGACAATCAATTTTAATAATATTAAAATGTATTTTTACTTAGTTTTATTAAGAATGTTTTTAAATAATAAATCTCTCCAT